>NC_058523.1:369837462-370140492 GCF_904849725.1 Hordeum vulgare subsp. vulgare
CACGATATATCAAAAGCTGCAAGTATGAACGTGTGGATATAGAAGGTATGCTTGAATGATTAATCTTGTACAAGAAATAGCCAACACAATATAATGAGCACAAACAATATGCAATGTATGTATGCTCAAGTAACACAAGTAAACCACAAGTAAGGAGTTAGGGTTAAGGATAACCAAGGTCACTGAGACGAAGATGTATCCCGATGTTCACTTCCTTGGAGGGAAGCTAGTCATCGTTAGAGAGGTGGATGTTACCACGAAGGCACACCAACGCCACGAAGGCTCACCCTATTCTCCCTTTGAGATAACACCACGAAGGCGTTTCTCAACCACTAGTGGTAAGCCTTTGAGGTGGCTTCCAAACCCTCACAAACTTTTCCGGGGGGTAATCACACGGATTGATTCCTCTCCGAAGAACTCCTACCGCCTAGGAGTCTCCAACCTCCAAGAGTAACAAGATCACGGGGAATGCTCAAAACTTGCTCAAATATCAAATAGCTTGGGTTGAGAGGAGGAGAGGGAGACGATCTATCTTTTGATTGGAACAACACTCAAAGGGGCTCACAAATGCTCTTGGGATCTAAGATTTGGTGTGAGCAAATGTGTGTGAGGTAGAAGTGTGTTCTTATGAGGATAAGGCTATGTTGGGCGCCCTCTCACGAAGTGGGAGGGGGGTATTTATAGTGGGGAGAGAAAAACAGCCGTTGGGGACACTTTAAGTCACACAGGGGTCGGACATCCGGCAGTTCACGGATGTCCGGGCGACCACAAGGGGTCGGATGTCTAACAGGGGTCGGACATCCGAGGGCTGTAAATATATCTGGAACCACTGTGGAGTTGAACAGGGACCGGATGTCCGGAGAAGGCCGGAAGTCCGAGTTATTCGACTCAAACTTCTCTGGTGCAAGATTCCGGATTTCCGAAAGGGGACGGACGTCCGGCCCTCGGACATCCGGAGGGAGCCGGAAGTTCTAGTTATATAGCTCAAGTTTCTCTGGTGCAAAGCTCCGGATTTCCGAAGCTGGTCGGACGTCCGGAGGGAGCCGGAAGTCCGAGTTATATGGCTCAAGTTTCTCTGGTGCAAAGCTCCAGATTTCCGAAGCTGGTCGGACGTCCGGCCCTCGGACGTCCGGAGGGAGCCGGAAGTCCGAGTTATATGGCTCAAGTTTCTCTAGTGCAAAGCTCAGGATTTCCGAAGCTGGTCGGACGTCCGGCCCTCGGACGTCCGGAGGGAGCCGGAAGTCCGAGTTATATGGCTCAAGTTTCTCTGGTGCATAGTTCCGGGTTTCCGAAGCTGGTCGGACGTTCGGGCCTCAGACGTCCGGAGGAGGCCGGATGTCCGAGGCACTGGTCCTGTTTTCTGATAACAGCAGAGCAGTGGAGATGTGGTAAGAGCAGAACAGTGGATATCTAGTTTGAGCAAGTTCATCACAAAACCTGTGATCCCCTCTTAATAGTGCGGGATCCCTAGACACAAGAATCATAAAAGGGGTACTGATGATCCATACTTGAGTGTATAATTTTATTCGCTGATCATCACTCTGCACCACTAACGTCAAAGGAACTGATACCTTTGAGTTAGCCCTTTCACTTGAGCTTGATGTTGTTGTTCCTTCTTGGCTCAAGTTGAAGGCAAGACATGATGAAGTCTTCAAGCAGCTCTCCCATACACAATGTGGAAAGCCTAGCTTATGTATTCATCTTCATTTGTCCACCATGTGAACATCCACAAGAATCAAGCATGTAGTGCTCAGGAATGCTTATCTTGATCTTGTCCTTGTTAGCATATGAGCTTGTCCTTATCAACACATGATCGTTAACAATAGTTTCAATGATATATTCATGCTGATCCACTTGAACTTGCACACCACAATCTTGATGACGATCACCACTTGACGTCATCCTTCATGGGTTGTATGAGATCTTCCTTTTGACGCAAGCCCATGGAAGCACACCTAACCCCCACATAGGACTCTCACAAAGACCATGGGTTAGTACACAAACACGTAATGGACAATGCTTACCATACCATGGGATCACTTGATCCCTCTCGGTACATCTTATACGCTTTGTGTGTTGATCATCTTGATTTACTCTTTGTATGAGATCTTTATCAACCTAGTGTCTCTATGACCATTCTTTGGATAATACCTTGAATACCATCTTGGTCATCATATAAACTCCTTGAACCCAACAGATGGACTTCAAGAAGTGCCTATGGACAAATCCTATAAATATAACTTAAGGCAACCATTAGCCCATAGGAATTGTCATCAATTACCAAAACCACATATGGAGATATATGCTCTAACAACTGTTAAAGGGGGTCGAGGTAAAACAATGGAACAAATTTCCTCATGATGCTCAACCCAAACCTACATCTACCAAATCCTCAAAGTGAGGAATATGAGAAACATGAGGATTTCCACAATTGAAAGTTTTGACCATTGTCGTGCCACGCGCCACCTGTCACATATCTTATCCACCCAACGATCATATTATTAAAGGGAATTTATGTCAAATCACGTCGGGATGCTCCCAGGCTATAAATAGCCGCCCCCACAACCACTAGTTGGTTGGTTGCTTCAAGAGAAACTGACACTAGTCATTTAGAGCAACCCAAATTCCTCAGAGCCTTTGAGCGAAAATCATCAAGTGAGGAAATATCGCAAACACCCAAACCCAAACCAAAACCCGAGTGATTGAGCATCACTTAATAAGTTATTCCTGTGTGGAACCAACGCTTGTTACCTTTGAGGACTGTGCATCCTCCAAACGGCTAGGCATCATGGTCTAGAGCATCTGATACGTCTCCGTCGTATCTACTTTTCCGAACTCTGTTGCCCTTGTTTTGGACTCTAATTTGCATGATTTGAATGGAACTAACCCGGACTAACGCTGTTTTCAGCAGAATTGCCATGGTGTTGTTTATGTGCAGAATTAAAAGTTCTCGGAATGTCTTGAAAATTTACGGAGAATTTTTTTGGAATTAATGAAAAATACATGCGCAAAGATCCACCGGAGGAGGTGAGCCAATGGGCACAAGCCCATGGGCCGCGGCCACCCCCCCAGGTCGCGCCGTGAGGGCTTATGGGGCCCACGTGGCGCCACTGCCTCAAAACTCAGCTCTACTTATTCCGTCTCGCCCGGAAAAAAATCAGAGAGAAGGATTCATCGCTTTTTACGATACGGAGGCGCCGCCACCGCCTGTTCTTCATTTGGAGGGCAGATGTGGAGTCTGTTCTAGGCTCCGGAGTGGGGAAATCGTCGCCATCGTCATCATCAACCTTCCTCCATCGACAATTCCATGATGCTCTTCACCGTTCGTGAGTAATCTCATCGTAGGCTTGCTGGACGATCATGAGTTGGATGAGATCTATCATGTAATCGAGTTAGTTTTGACGGGGATTGATCCCTAGTATCCACTATGTTCTGAGATTGATGTTGCTACTACTTTGCCATGCTTAATTCTTGTCACTAGGGCCCGAGTGCCATGATTTCAAATCTGATCCTATTATGTTGTCGCCAATATATGTGTGTTTTAGATCCTATCTTGCAAGTTGTAGTCACCTACTATGTGTTATGACCCGGCAACCCCGGAGTGACAATAGCCGGAACCACTCCCGGAGATGACCATAGTATGAGGAGTTCATGTATTCACCAAGTGTTAATGCGTTGGTCCGGTTCTTTATTAAAAGGAAATGACACATGCTCTTAGAATATCCTCAAGGACCTGATGGACTCTCTCAAGTTTCCCACTAGTCTGAGGATGAAAGGCTGTGCTGAATCGAATCTTCATACCCATCGCAGAATGAAATGAGTCCTAGAACTTGGAAGTGAAGATACTTCCGCGATCCGAAGAAATTAGCATTGGCACGCCATGCAAAGAGACTATCCTCGAAGTGTACAACTCTACAAGCTGAGCTGCCGAGATGGACTCCTTGACTGGAAGGAAATGAGCTATTTTGCTCAACTTGTCGATGACGACGAAGATGGCATCGTTACCCTTCTTGGACTTCGGAAAACCGATGACGAAATCCATCTCAATATGGTCGAACTTCCACTCGGGAATGGGCAAAGGATGCAAAAGACCTGCTGGACGTTGATGCTCTTCTTTCACCCTTCGACATACATCACATTCATTTACGAAATGAGCAATTTCACGCTTCATGCGAGTCCACCAGAAGGTCTGTTTCAAATCCTGATACATCTTGGAACTTCCTGGATGTATGGAGAGAAGAGAGTTATGAGCTTCTTCCATGATAACCTTTCTGAGATCCCCTTTCGGAACAACAAGACGATCCTCAAAGAATAATGTATATCTGGCATCAACACTGAAGCACTTATATTTGGGAACTCCCTTTGCCAAGCCAATCTTAACTTTCTTCACCATTGCATCAAGAAGTTGAGCTTGTCGGACCTGGTCTTCCAAGGTAGGAGAGATCTGAAGATTTGCAAGAAATCCCTGAGGTACTAACTGAAGGTTGAGCTTTCTGAAAGATTCACAAAGGTCAGGCTGGAGAGGCTTCAGAATGAGACTGTTGTAGTAAGCCTTCCTGCTCCAAGCATCTGCCACGACATTAGCTTTGCTTGGAGTGTACTCAATGCTCGGATTAAAATCTTGGAGCATTTCCACCCAACGAGTTTTCCGAAGATTGAGGTTAGGCTGGGTGGAGATGTACTTGAGACTCTTGTGATCGCTGAACACTTCAACCTTTCATTCCAACAAGAGGTGTCTCCAAGTCATCAGAGCATGTACCACTGCCGCCAACTCAAGATCATGAGTGGGGTAATTCTTTTCACTTGGCTTCAACTGCGTCGAGGTATAAGCTACCACTTTCTTATCTTGCATCAGCACTGCACCAAGACCTTGAAGAGAGGCGTCACAGAACACTTGATAAGGTTTGGTGTCTTCAGGAGGAACCAAGACTAGAGTAGAAGTGAGCTTCTCTTTGAGTGTGTCGAAAGCCAACTGACACTCTGGAGACCAGACATACTTCACATTCTTCTGAAGAAGACTTGAGAGAGGCTTAGCAATCTTGGAAAAATTCTCAACGAATCTTCTACAATAGCTTGCAAGCCCGAGAAAGCTTTGAAGCTGCTTCACATCTTGCGGAGGCTCCCATTCAACAATGGCCTGCACCTTCGACGGATCAACTTTGATGCCCTCGGCAGAGATGATGTGCCCAAGGTAGACAACTTCTTTCAACAAGAACTCACATTTGGAAAACTTGGCATAGAACTTATGCTCTCTTAGCTTATCAAGCACCAGCCTGAGATGTTCTTCATGCTCTTCCTCAGTTTTCGAAAAGACCAAAATATCATCAAGATACAACAAGACAAATCCATTCTTGAATGGGCAGAAGATATAATTCATCATTCGATAGAAGGTCGGTGGAGCATTGGCCAGACCAAAAGACATCACTGTATACTCATACGAGCCAAAGCTTGTCTTGAAATCAGACTTTGGAATGTCCTCTTCGCGAATGCGAATCTGATGATAACACATTCTGAGATCAAGCTTCGAGAAGATCTTAGCCCCTTTCAATTGCTCGAACAACTCATTGATGTTAGGAAGTGGATACTTGTTTTTAATCGTCTTCTTATTCAATGGGCGGTAATCGACATAGAGTCGTTCCGTACCATCCTTCTTCTTGACGAAAAGAACTCCACAGCCCCAAGGAGATGAGCTTGGTCTGATCAGGCCCAGACGCTCCTGCTCATCTAGTTGTTTCTTCAACTCCTTCAGCTCTTCTAGACCCAATTTGTACGGCCGTTTGCACACAGGCTCAGTACCCGGTTCAAGATCAATTACAAACTCAACTACTCGGTGCGGAGGCATTCCTGGCAGTTCTTCCGGAAAAACATCTTCATATTCGCAGACCACCGGGACTTGCAAAATTGGAGAGATCTCACCCTTCTCATTCAAAGAAAACAGAAGGACCGTGTCATCACGCGCTACGAAGATAATCACCTCCTCCGAAGAATGAGTTAGCTTCACTTCTTTAGCTTCACAATCAATAGACGCCTTGTTCATAGCCAACCAATCTATCCCAAGGATCAAATCAATATCAGAGTTGCCAAGGACAATAGGAGAAGCCAGAAAAGCATAATCACCCATCTTGACAGTGACCTCCGGAACAAACATCTGAGAGCTCATCCGCATACCCGGAGACACAACTTGCAATGACTTTGGTAAAAACTCAGTCGCAACATTATTACCAGATGCAAAGGGATATGACATGAAAGTATGCGATGCACCCGAATCAAATAAAACCTTAGCAGGAATATCATTGACAAGGAGATTACCCAAAATCACGTCTGAGGAGTTCTCTGCTTCAGTTGCATTCACCATATTGACTCTCGCAGACCTGGGGTTGAACTTCACTATAACATTGCTTGGAGGTTTGCCTGGAGGAGGAGGCAGAAGACGCAACTGAGAGGTGCACTTGTTGGCATAGTGACCCTTCTGCCCACACTTGTGACAAGTAACATCTGCCGGCTGACGGAACTGCGTCTGAGGATTCCCTTGCTTCTGCTGCTGAAACCTCTGCTGGAAAGCTGGGTTGGGTGGGTGGGAAGAACCATGACCACCTGCTTGCTTGAACTGCTGAGTGTGCCGAGGGGGAGGAGGAGACACCCAGTATTTCTATTGCTTCTGAACCACCTGAATAGAGGACGACGAGCTGGAATCTCTTAAACGCTTCTTCGAATTCTCCACCCTGAGCAAAGCTACCTCAGCCCTGAGAGCCTAGTTGTAGAACTTATCAAACTCATCAGGATCGTGCAAGGCGAGGGCTAGTTGCTCTTCTGATCTGGAATGTCCTGCAAGGCATATCGGGCTTGCTCATGGAACTCAGCGTTGTACTTGTACACGGAGGAACAACCTTGCTTCAAGCGCGTGAACTTCTCATGCATTTCTTCCACAAAGCTAGACGGGATATAGTGGGACCTGAAATCTCTGCAGAACTCATCCAAAGTGATCACTCTGGCACCCCTGGAGTCCTTCAACTGCTGCCACCAAACTGTTGCCTGCCCCTTGAGCTGGAATGTTGCAAACTTGACGAAGTCCTCTGGATGGACATTGCTGCACTCAAAGTGTTTGTTCATGTTCCGAATCTAGTCCTCAACGTCAAACGGCTGATCACACGACGTGAAGGTCTTCGGCTGGTTTGCCAGGAATTGACTCAGATATGCAAACTGATTACCACCATGGTTGAAATTGCCCTGCTGCTGATTAGTCCTCTCTTGCAACAGCTGGATTAACATATGAGTGTTAGCATTTGTTGCAGCCATCACCGCTTGCCAAGGCTCTGCAGGAGGAGGCGGCGGTGGCGGAGGTGGTGGAGGGGGTGGTGGCGGCATCTCAGCACCATCACGACCCGGATTCTGACGAGTTGGTGGAGCCATCCTGAAGATGGACAACACATTAGCCCAGAGAATAATATTGAAGGTAAAGCTGAATCAAAAGGCAGGAATATCTGATCAGGAATATTAGCAATTGCACTCGAACAAAATAGTAAGAATGCTTCCTCAAAGTGACTGTCGACAAAATTCTGATTAAAGACCACTTCCAAACCAAGTATGAGCTAGAACTGCTCGGAACAAACTTATGATCGAGATTCCATCCGATATCTTCGTGGATATGATCGCACAGGCTCGAATTTACAGTAGCCATCCTATGCAAGGCAGTGCACACGACTTACGAAGCGTCCCCGAGTCGTAGCAAGCTACAAGGACTCTTTAAGACACAACGAGAACCACTATAAGACGATCGTGAACAAACGTACCCACTGAATGTCGAATCCCAACCTCACATCATGCATCTGCAGGAAGATTGCCCTATAAGTCACTACTTGATATCCCACCTATGAATTCCGGAAATATCTGGTCATGCAATCTGGTACACGGATACAAGGAGTAATATTTCACACAACTCCTATACTAACCCGTCCAGTGTATCACATCCGTCAACACATAACCAGAATCTCGGACCTTCATCTACTACAGACCCTCGTGATCACAACGATACAAAGTATGGCAGTACTCCCGAACAATCTGCACCAGTACTGGGGACATCGGGGTTATCTCGCCACTACTAGTTTTGAAGAAATTTCGAACATCCTTCGTTTTGAGATACTAAGAAATCTAAATGATGGCGATGTGCACAAGAATCCCCTGGAGCTCAACTCCCCGGAAGAAATCAAGTCAGACAGGAGGCACCAAGACAGAACTCCGTCACATCGATATCATATAGATTTCAAAATATCCGCGTGATCCTAAATAAATTTTTGAGCGATAAGAGGAGTAGAATTAAGATTTCCTAAGTCGAGAACCTCACCAGAGCATAGAAGAGGAGAAAAAAGAAACCTATTCTCCGGTATAACTAAGACTCAAAACATTTTACTAGACTCGACTCGGCTAAGTTCGATCACACAAAGGCTCCTATGGTCGTAAGGTTTACATCCACACAATTATTCAAACAAGTTAGTCCCGCTACGGACTATATGAAACAAGGAAAAGACTATCCCGCATGCTGGCCCACGATCACGACCACGACCTCAGTCCTTCGGATAGTTCACGTACAATCGGTCGTTCTCCTCATCGTACTGCCACGCCAGCTGCGTGCCATCAGGATCTCCTGCGTCGGGCGTACATGTACCTGTTGGGGGGTTGTAGTAAACTGTGAGCCATGGGGATTCAGCAATCGGATGACCTTGGTACCAAAACTAGTCAAGTTATTAGGTGAGGAAGGTTCAGTGTATAGGTTGCAGCATCCTAAGCATATATGGTGGCTAACTTACGAAGATCAGAGGTATTGATATGGTGTTCTACGCGAGCGGTCGAAGACTAGGTGATCACTAAGTGATCCTGCACACCTACTTACGTCAAACATAACCCCACCGTGTTCTCGATCGAAGAGAGGTCTTCGAAGGAGGCAGTCATGGTTACGCACGCAATTGGCAGTTTTGTTAGAGTTAATTCAAGTTATGTAGAACCAGATGTTAAAAAATTATCCATGTTTTCCACATAACCGCGAGCACGGCTTTCTGAAAGATTAAACCATGCAGGGGTGCTCCAACTAGTCCATCACAAACTGCCACGGGCCGCAAAGTAATCCTCTATCACAAATCTCGTGATCTCGTCGGATTCCTTAGAGGAAAAGCTCAACTTTGAGGAGACCCAAAGTTTCACCGGGATTCCTATACACAAGATATATCGCTAAGGTAAGACAAATCTAGCAGGACCTCCCGTCATGTCGACGACCCCGATAAGAGCCGCGTATGTCAATCTCAGGACACGACGGATGGAACTAGCTACGGGAACCCATCCTCAAGTTTCCTTGTGGTGGCCCCGCACGCAGACCAGTTTGGACCAACACTCATGAGGAGCACTGGCCTGGGTTGTTGATTAATTCCTCGGGGTAGCTATTCCCTATGCAAATTATTATTAGGTGATTAGCAAATTAAAACCAATGTTGGGTCCTGCCGGACAAGCCTTAACACCACACGATTTATCAAGGGGGTCCCCATAACAACCCCGAACATGTTAGGAGCGATCATTTATGGAAACAAGCACCGGTAGCCGAAACTAAGGCGGCAATAACAGAACAAATCACCCGGCAAAAGGCCAGGCCTTCCATCATTTACCAAGTATATAGGTGCATTAATTAAATAGCTGTTTAATCATAATGATATCAAAATACTCATGTTATCACATGAGACAGCGGACACCTGCAACTATCAAAGCTATACATTAGAAGCTGAGCAAGCCTACTTAGCCAAACAACATTAGCTAGGAGGGGAAGGTGTTTGGTTTTCATGGCAATGACATGTGGCATTTTATCAAGTGGTAGGCAGCGAGCATATGTCGAAGGAAACGTGATTCTAAGCATAACAAAGCTAGATACGGTATCAAGGTCACGGTCATCTTGCCTGTGATGTCTTCAGCTTGGAACTGCTCTTGATCGTCCTACATGCACTCTCCAGAATCCACATACTCGCTCTCCGATCTTGGTGCTACCCAAGATAAAAATAACATGCAATGAACACCAACACAACATGATGCAACAAACAATATGTTGCATGAGATGAGAAGGAAGCATGCATCACTATTCTAGTCACTTTCCTATGCATGAGATGAGAAGATAAACTTCTTGACATAACTTCATACTAAGCTATCTTGACATGCATGAGAATGGCATGAACAGGGGCATCACGAGAAAACGATGCAACAACATATAAAGAACGTTGAAAACGGAGCTACGGATCAACCGGAAACTATGAAACAAGATATGGAGTCCTACATTTCAAATCCACCACAAGCACACTCCAATGGCACTCTTCTGGTGTTCCCAGTTTGCCACATGATCAAACAAACAAATATAAGTTGGGTGGTGCATGGGAACACACCACACCATCAACAATGCCCACACAAGCTTCAAAACAACTAAAACATGCAATCTGTTCTAAACAACATCATAGCAGTTTGTCTACAACATTCAAAGTACCTACAGCCACCCAAATGAGCCAAACAAGATATGTGGCAAAAGCCGTTCAAAAGCTCTACAAGCCTGTGCAAGAAGTTTATACAAAGGAGTCACACATGGGAAGATCTATGGACACAAACTTGGACAAAAATAACAGATTCTGGGACTTAGTGAAAATCTCAGATTTTCACTAGTTGTTTATGCTTTGAAGCATTTTGGCAGCCTCCAAAATGATATCTACAGGAAGTTAAAGAGCATGAAATTTAACAGAGAGCTAGAAAAACACAAAAGCTCACAAACCTTAGTTTGTTGCATGGGCTGATTCCCAACACATGAGATTGTGCAACCAAAACAACAAGGGAAGAAAATAACAGCAGATTCTCAGACTTCAAAGCTGACAATTTCAGCCAAGTGTCAACTTTGACAAGGCACAACAAGTGCATACAAACTCCTATGCATAAAACAAAGACTCCATGTTGTAGAGGGGTTCACCCACTACTGCCACATCAAGGATTCATCCTCATAGGGCCAACACAACACCTGACACTAAGCTCTAAACATGGCATCAAGACAGAAAAATGACAGATTATGAAGTTGTTCTAAAGTGAAATATGATTCCACCAGTGGATTCCTGGGATGATTCTACCCCAAAAGCATTATAATACATGGGTACTTGCATGGAACTAGTAGGCACAAAGCTATCTCGAAAAATCAACATAGAAATCACCACAAGCATATAAGAGCATCTCTACTCCTACCTATGCACACACACAAGAATAGTTTCATGAGGGGTTAGACCCTCATGCACAAGCTAATGCGTGCATCCACATGCACACACTCTCACACCACACACATGCATGCCACCACACATATGCACATACATCTACCCACACACTTACACCACACATATGCACATACATCTACCCACACACACTTACACCACACATACACATACTACATGAGTTCTAGGCATAAGAAGCTATCCCTCTTGGTTGTGCATACTTGCACATGTGTGTGGGGGAACACACACACATTCCCACATACACCTCTCTACTCACCTACACACACAAACATTCTCTCACACTCCTATACATATACTTGCACACACACACATACTCTCATGAGTTTGTGCAAACTTGCACAAGTATGTGGGGGTAACCCACACACATACGCACATGCACACACTAGTGCATATGCTCTCATCCACACATACACACAAACACCCACAAGTGCCCACATACACACAAACACCCACATGCTAAATTAAAAGGGGTAAAACCCACTGGTTTGTGATGAAACACAAAACAACTTGCTACCCAAGCAAAGCCAAGTGAAACAACAATGCAAACAACAACAAAATAAAAGGGGTGCACTGGGATCGAACCCAGGATCCTTCTGGTGCACATAGCACACCACACCATTGGGCTAGCCACATCCACTTCGACAGAGAAGAGGAGGGAAACAGGTTAAGCCCTCCTGCTCAAGCCACTGTACCACGAAAAGAAAGAATAAAAAGGGGCGCCTTCGGGGATTCGAACCCACGACCAACATGCGCCAAAACCACCTACACACCACTCTTCTATGCTGCGGAACTTAACAGAGAGGGGGAAGTAACTCTTTTGAGTAACCCCCTCTGTTCCTACTACAGATCGACGACGGCCGGAACAGGGGAACATCAACGGCGTTGCTATGGGCCAAATTGGCAAGGGAGAACTTGCGGGGAGGAGGAGGGATCATCGAAGGATCCATTCCTGGCTGGAGCTCACCGGGAGGCGCACCACATCTACGGCTCCACGAGCACCTACTACGGTGACGGCGGCGACAACAGAAGGCTACGGCGACCTACAATAGGAGGAGGGAAAGGAAGGGAACGAGGTCTTGCTCACCCTACGCAGCGAGGAGAGGAGGAAGGTACGTCGGAGAGGAAGAAGGGGACGAAGAGGCATGGGATCGACAGCGTGCTGCTCCGGCCTGACGGAGCCTCCGTGGAGGGAGCGCCAGAGAGGGGGATCCACCCCTCTAGCGACGGGAACGGAACGACAGGAGATGCCCCATGCTCGCAGACGCCTCGGACGCTGCAGGGACGGCTACCAGCGACGAGGGGGACGCGGATTTACGTGGGCAACTCTCTGAACCTCACATAAACTTACCTATCGAGGGGGAGGAAGAGGGAGATGGAGGAAGGAGAAGGGGGTGGCGGCGCGAGGAGGAACCCTAGACGGGTCGAGACGTCGAGGGGGAATAAATAGAGGTTGAGGGGGCGCCTCGACGTCCGTGAAGCCACGACGTCGCCCCTCTCTCTCGCACCTCTCTCTGAGACCTAACGGAAAGTAGGAAATGAGGGAACGGCGTGACGAGGTGGAAGAAAAGAAAAAACGAGCGGGCCCTGGCGCGGGGAAAGAAAGAGAGATGGGCTAGGGAAGGAGGAATCCAGCCCAGGTGCATCTCTATTTAAAACAAAGGGTTTTTTTCCATTTAAAACTAAACCATGGTAAAATAAAATCACCTAGGACATACTGGGGTTCCAAAACATAAAAATAAAACATCCCTGGTCATAAGGGAATGATGACCCAATTAAATAAAATACAAATATGATTTTTGGAGCAACTAAAATAATTACAAAACAAAATTATTTAAACTGTTTTGTAGTTAAAAACCCCATTTCACTAAAGTTACAAAACCCCAAAACCATACCCCTCAAACACAAGAAAAACTACAAAATGAACAACATTTTTAAAATAGGGTTGGAGCAAGTAAAATTTGAGCTCAAAAGAATAAAGAAGAAGGGGCCTTTTGAAATCTAGTTTGAAAAATAACATAGTTTGAAACCCAAGCTTGCAACTACCACATCATCACCACATACCACATGCACTCATCACACCACACATATGGATCAACAACAACAACAACAACACAAGACATGGCATGAATGCAATGAATCGTATGATGCAAAGGAGCAGACATGAAATGCCCACATGAAATGACAACTCTCATAGCATGACCACATGGATCCAAACATGATAGGGTTTCCAAATATGGCAAGGTTACATCTGGGGCATTACAATGTCCTTTGGTTTCAATACCAAGCCGCTCCAAACCAGACGTACAACTGTCACAACAGTTGGAACTGGGTCATCAACAACTGTCTTCATCAAGATACTGGTTATATTTCCTCAACTCTCTCATTTCCTTAATTGCATGTTGAACACTTTCATCTGTACTGTTTGAAGAATTTGACTGAAGACTTTCTCTGAATTCCTGACCTCAAATTCTTCACCTGCTTATCCTGTACTTGTGACCTATGCAAACCGAATCTCTGAAATCACGTTGAGTACTTTGCTGTAGACATTTTTGCATTTCTGACTTTGTAGTATTTTCGCTGCACTCATTTCATGACTGAGGACTTTCCTCTAGGAATTTCCTCAGTGATGAAATTGTACATATCGCCTATTCACGCCCTGTAGTCGATATAACGCACTTTCAATTGGTATCAGAGCAAGGTACTCCCTTGTTCTGTGCGATTTTGGTTTAACCGCCTGGAGTTTTAGTTATGTCGACCGCAGGTATGATCAAGGTTATTGCAGGATGTCCTACCTTCAAAGGAAAGGACTTCCCCTACTAGAAGACCAAGATGCAAATGCATCTTCAAGCAATTGACAACGATCTCTGGTATATTGTGGAAAATGGTATTCCCTGCATCACTGCTACTATCTCTGCCGCTGATGTGAAGAAGTTCAAGCAACTTGACTCGCGAACGAAGAATATCATCTGTGGCCACCTAAGAAAAGGTCGGTATGGCAGAGTTAGTGCTTTAGGCACATCGAAGCTTATCTGGGATAGGCTGTCCAAAGTTAATGAGGGAGTCTCAACACAGCGTGACTCTCGTGTCGATGTTCTTTGCAATATCTTCAATCGGTTCAGGAGGCTTGACAACGAAACCTGCCAAGATACCTTTGATCGCCTCACTAACATCTCTAACGAATTGCAAGCTCTCGGAGCTAGAGACATCATTGACCATGAAGTTGTGAAGAAACTGCTACGATCTCTTGATCCATCATTTGACACACTGGTTCTAATGATCCAAGAACGAAGAGACTACAAGATGCTTGATCCTGCTGATATACTTGAGAGACTCAATACTCATGAATTCCAACAAGAAGAGAAGAGAGATCTGTATGGTCCAAGCTATTCAAGACCTCGTGCACTGAAGGCTAAGGTTGTTTCCTCATCTGAAGAAGAAGATTCAGATTGCAGTCTTGGTGACCCTGAAGAACTTGGACAGGAACTTGCAATGTTTGTGAGGAAATTCCAAAAGTTCACAAAACGTGGCTAGTTCGGAAAATATTCAAGAAAAAGTATGATGAAATCAGAATCTTCATCTAAAGACTACAAGAAAAGAACCTCCCACAAATGCAAGAAATCTGGTCACTACATTGCTAACTGTCCTCGTTGGGTGAAAGAATCAAAGAAGAAGAAGTACAAGGATGAAAGTTCTGATGACTCGAAGAAAAATAAGAAATCTTCAAAATCCTCATCTTCGAAGTCCTCATCGCACAAGAAGACCAGTTTCAGAAAGGCTCGGGCACTCATTGGCAAGGAAATGGATTCTGAAGAAGAATCTCAGGAATGTAATGAAGATGAAGGTTCTGAAGTGGAGTCAAAATCTGGTGTGGCAAGTCTTGCACTGGCTACCACATTCGTGAGCAAGTCGATCTTCAACCTTGAAGAAAATGACAATGCAAACTACATTGATGATTATGTTGATGACTTCGCTCCAACCTATTGCTTCATGGCAAAAGGTTCAAAGGTACCAAACCACACTTCCTCCTCTGATTCTAGTGACTGTGAACCTGATGATTATCGAAAACCCAGTTATTACAAACTTGCCAACATTGCCACTAAGCAACATAGTGCCATTAAAAAGCTTCAGAAACTGCTAGACAAAAGCGATGATCTCTTGAATGATGAAATGAATCGTACTCAAGTCCTCACTCAAGAGGTCCAAAGTCTTTAGTCTAGATTTGATAGTCTTCAAGATCGCTATGGCACACTCTTGGCTGATCATGAGAAACTTTCTTATGAATTTCTTCAAAGAAAGCTTGATCCTGAGAAGTTAAGAATGTCTCATGATGATCTTCGAATGGAAAATGATTCATTACTTGCTCAACAGATCAGTACTTCTTAGGTTGATTTCATTCCACCATGTCTGAAATGCTTCGAGCTTGAAATTGCTAATTCTTCACCTGAATCGTCAAATGCTTCTATCGCTACAAATTCTTCAACTGTTCCTGTGGTATCAAATTCTTCACTTGAGGAAACCACAAACGCTACTGACGAAAATGCAGGGTTGAAGGAATTGTATGTGACAGGCATATACAGAAGTCTCAAAGGGCATCAAACCCTTTGCGATGTGCTCAAAAAGCAGATTCTGAATAGGAACACGAGGAAAGAGGGCATTGCCTTCGAGAGGAAATTGAATGCTGATGGATCATACTGGAAACCTGAGCAATATCCCAAAACTTCATAGGTTGCTGCTAAAGGTCCTCCCATTGATCCATCTACTATAACAGGCTTTGCTTGTGAAATGTCCAATTCCTCCGATGAGTCATTTGACTCCACCTATAAATTGTTCAAAAATCAATCTGGTGAAGTATTTGCTCGATATGTTGGAACTAACTGCAGGAATGGACCTCCCCTGAGGAAAATCTGGGTCCCCAAAAGTTGCTTGGAAAATCTTTAGGTGAATGTCCTCATGACACCACCTATGAAGAACCAGAACCCTAGATCAAATTCCTTAGGTGGACCAAAGTCTTCACGAGGATCAAATTCCTCAAATGATCAAAATTATGCTCGTACTCACACTAATGCTTCTGATATGCAGGGAAACTACAAAGGACATGAATATGAGCACTATTCTTCAAATCATTATGTTCATATGCCCTCAAAGAATTTATGTGCCTATTCATTTGAGTACTCTAACCCCCCTACTATGAAAAGAAGTGCATTAGCTTCAATGCCTCCATTCTCATATGGTGCTCGCAGGGTGATGTACTCTTTGCCACCCCTTCATATGTGGGTGGTGAATAAATTGAACTAATCACTTCTGCAGGTGAGGTCTCAAGATGAAAGTCATCATGTGAAGAATTAGCTGGAGACCTAAGGAAATTGCTAGATAGGACACAAGCTAAAACATGATGAAATGATAACATTTCACGCGTCCTTGAATTTACTGTTTATGATGAAATTCATATCTGATGAAATTGATATCATATTCTTCAAGTCTGAAGCATATGAGATGGTAAGTTGTACTAATTCATCTGCAGGATGACAAACCCAAGAATACAGAGTGGGTTCTTGACAGTGGTTGCACAAATCACATGACTGGTGATAAAAGCTTATTGATGAATATACCACTGACTCCATCACCACTGAAGCAAATCACTTACGCTGATAAAGGTAAAAGCAAGGTATTGGGACTTGGTAAAGTGGCTATCTCTAAGGATCGGCACATGGACAAAGTCATGGTTGTCGAATCCCTTGGGTTTAACCTCATTTTAGTCTCAATGCTTTGTGATCTTGATATGATTGTCATCTTTGGAAAATATAGATGTGTAGTCGTCATGGAATCTGACAAATACAAAGTCTTCGAAGGCTTTAGGAGAGGAGATTTGTACGTTGTTGATTTTTTACACAGGTCCTCAACTAGCTACGTATTTACTAGTAAAAAACTAAGAAGGCTGGCTATGGCATCGACGACTGGGTCATGCAGGCATGAGGAATTTGCACACACTGGCGAAGAAGAAGCATGCCATTGGCATCGAATCTGTCAAATTCCTCAAGGACCATCTCGGCGGTGCTTGTGAGTCTGGAAAAATGACCAGATCCAAACACCCCTCAAAGACTATCATGACTACTACATGACCGTTTGAATTGCTTCACATGGATCTGTTTGGACCTACTCATTATGCTACCCTAACCAATGCAACATCTTTATATGGCTTTGTCATCATTGATGACTATTCTCCTTATACTTGGGTACACATCATTCTGTATAAAACTAAAGTGCAGGAAGTCTTCAAACGATTTTTCTCAAGGGACTCAACGAATTTCGGCGTCAAAACCAAACACATCAGGAGTGATAGTGGGACAGAATTCAAAAATACTGGTCTTGATGATTATCTTTATGAACTTGGTATTACTCATGAATTGCCTGCTCCCTATACTCCTCAACAGAATGGCGTCATTGAACGCAAGAACATGACTCTGGTTGAAATGGCACGGACTATGCTTGAAGAATATCAGACTCCTCGTTGCTTTTGGCCTAAAGCAATCAACACTGCTTGCCACATCATCAACATGGTATATCTTCACAAATTCCCCAAGAAAACCTCATATGAAATGAACTCCTCACTAACAAGAAACCCAATGTAAGTTATTTCAAAGTCTTCGGTGCAAGATGCTGGATTAGAGATCGTCACCATACCTCAAAGTTTGCACCTAAAGAACATGAGGGTTTTATCATTGGTTACGGAAAGGACTTGCACACTTACAGAGTATTCAACATCTATCACAACAAGGTTGTTGAAACTATAGAATTTTGGTTCGATGAAACTAATGGCTCGCAAAGAGAGCAACTGCCTCCTGTGCCAGATAAATTAACTCCTGAGGAAGCTATTAAGCACAAGGCTACTGAAGATATCATTCCTACTGAGGAACAACCCCTTGTTGAAGAAGTCATTCCCAACACTGATGAAAATCAATAGGTGCACCTAAGAAAAATGCTACAGAACAAATTCCTCAGCCCAACCAAAGTCTTCAACCAGCTCATCCAAGGATTGCAAATGAAGTGGAACTTGACAAAATCCTCGATGACATCAATGCGCCAGGTCCTCTCACTCGCTCAAAAGTTTCACATTTAGTTAACTTTTTTGGGCATTCCACTTTTGTGTCTATCACAGAACCCTCAAAATTTGCTGAAGCCTTCATGGAACCTGAGTGGATTCAATCCATGCAAGATGAACTTCTTGAGTTCAAGATAAATGACGTATGGGAACTCGTCAAAAGACCAGATCCTCGCAAACACAATATCATCGGCACCAAGTGGATCTACCGAAACAAGCAAGATGAGGGTGGTGAGGTGGTGAGGAACAAGGCACGGCTTGTAGCCCAAGGCTACACACAGGTTGAAGGAATTGACTTTGATGAAACTTTTGCACCTGTTGCTAGACTTGAAGCTATTCGAATATTACTTGCTTATGCTAACCATCACAATATTACTCTATATCAAATGGATGCGAAATGTGCATTCCTCAGTGGTAAGCTTGAGGAATAAGTATATGTTGCTCAGCCCCCAGGTTCTGAAGACCCAAAGAATCCTCACAAAGTCTTCAGACTCAAAAAGGCACTCTATGGCCTCAAGCAAGCCCCTCGGGCGTGGTATGATACATTGAAGGAATTCCTCATAAAGAAAGGCTTCAAACCCGGTTCACTTGATCCTACTCTTTTCACAAAATCCTATGACAATGAATTATTCGTGTGCCAAATATACGTCGATGACATTATTTTTGGTTGTACTGACAAACGTTACAGTGATGATTTTGCCTACATGATGGGTGAAGAATATAAAATTATGCTTAGTGTTTGCATGTGTGCACATTTTCAAGCAAAACCGAAGGAATCACACCATAAGGCTGTGAAACATATTCTTCGATATCTAGCTCACACACGAACACTAGGATTATGGTACCCCAGGGGCTCAAATCTTCACCTTGTTGGATATTCTGAGTCTGATTATGCTGGTGACCGTGTGGATCGCAAGTCAACATCAGGCACATGTCATTTCCTCGGACGATCTTTAGTCTGCTGGTCCTCAAAGAAGCAGAACTGCGTATCACTCTCCACTGCTGAAGACGAATACATTGCTGCTGGATCTTGCTATGCTCAACTACTATATGGATGAAGCAAACCCTGAGAGATTATGGCATCAACATGAAGAATGTGCCTCTCTACTGCGACAATGAGAGTGCAGTCAAGATGCCTACAACCCAGTACAACAATCGAAGACCAAGCACATCCAGATTCGTCATCATTTTCTTCGTGACCATGTACTCAAGGGCAATATCATCATCGACTATGTGAAGACTGATGACCAGCTAGCAGATATCTTCACAAAGCCCTTGGATGAGAGAAGGTTTTGCAAGTTGCGGTGTGAGCTAAATATCCTAGAATCTTCAAATGTTTTGTAAACATGCACACATCCTAACACTACTGCAAAATTGATGACTTAGATGTGCAGCACACGAAGTAACGATTTTCTTCAATCAATAAAAAATATCACTCTAAGTGTGAAGAAATTAATGAAGAATTTGGTTCTTAGGGCCCTACGACAATTGTACGTGACGCTTGGAATCATCATTCTTATACGGTGGGTCACACCACCACCAAACTTTGAAATTATTCAAGTTGGAAATTTTTCAAAGTTGAAATTCTTCAATCTGAGACTTTTCACAAATTCCTCCAAATTTTCAAAGCCTTCGAAATTTTCAAATTCTTCAAAATTTTCTGTGATGATCTTCATTGATTATATATATTATAATGAGCTTTCAATGTCCTTAACATCATTCACTTATAGCTAAGTCTTCCATTTGGTATTTCTTCTAAGTGAATGTGATTGGACCCGACTCCCCTCTACGCTAAGCTCAAACCAGTCTAGTCTCAGTTCTCCATATG
Organism: Hordeum vulgare subsp. vulgare; assembly: GCF_904849725.1. Lineage (NCBI taxonomy): Eukaryota > Viridiplantae > Streptophyta > Magnoliopsida > Poales > Poaceae > Hordeum > Hordeum vulgare. Next base: position 369,857,681 of record NC_058523.1, read on the forward strand.
TGTTATGTTTGACACTTGTCCAAAATCCTCACGGAGTCCTTGTTAGCTGAGGACTTTGAAACAAAATTCAAAAAATTCAAAAAATTATTTTAATGTTACCACAGTTACCGCACCCACTACACACGATAGGATAACCACGATCTCCATGCTTCGATCGTGGGTAGCACGTGTCATGCGGAGACGAAAGGGCAAGGGAAGTTTCGACCGAAGTTTTCGCTTCAGACCGTTTTCACCCGAGCTACAAATAGCCCCTTACCCCCTCAGTCAAAACTGTTCTCTCCCTCTCGTATATTCCGCTCGAGCTCAAAACCTAGTGTCGTTGCTAGCATCCTCGTCGCTGGTGAGGAACAACTTCACTGCCTTGACCTCGCCGTCACCGGACTCATGCCGAATGCGGAACAACTTCCTCCTCCGCCGCTGTAGTTGTCTTCAGTCGCCAAGCTAGGGCACTGAAGATCTGAACCGAAGAACTTCCGTTTTTACTTCCCTAGTTCATCAAGTTCTTCATACAGGGTAATTAAAATCCTATTTTACTGTCCCTATTTAATCCATTTATTCTCTTTGGATTCGTGAAATCAGTTTTTCCTTAGAAAATATCTCAGCTGTGCACACCCATGTCTAGAACACTTGATGAATTTCACTAAGCCACTAAAATTCTTCACGAGATTCCTCCATTGTGTAAATTTTCGAATCTGCACAACTCTGGAATCCAAGATCGGAATGCTTAGTCGAATTTCTCAACTCACTAGTCAAATTCCTCAACTTAAGTAATTTTTCAATTTCCTCAAATCTGAGAACGCATATGACCTCTCCAAATTCTTCGTACCTATACTCTGTTCACAGGTACAAAATGTCTGCTGATGAATCACTAGGTTCTCATCAACTTAACTCATTTGCATCATTTCTTGAAGAAACATTACCTGTGTCCCCAGATTCCTCAAGAATACAAATTCCTCAGCAAAAACCTCAGCTGAAGAAAATGGAGGAAGATAAAAACATAAGGGTGGCAAGAAACTTGAACAAAATACTGCTTTTGAAATCCTAGAAGAGATATATGCTGAATACTGCACGCCTGATGAGGAAATTCATGGAAAAGAGACCATGGCAAAACGCAAGATAAGGCTTCAAAGGATTGGATGCAAATGGTCAAAGGAGTGGAAGGAATATAGGTATGTCACTCCAAAGTATACCAAGAAGTTTGCCCTCAAACCTCCTTGCAAAAGATTGCCACATGGGAGACCAACAAGCAGCACATCCCTCCAGCGTAGCCACAATTGAGGACTATCCTGTTGAAAAAGACAATTATTTGTCTAAGCTGCAGAAAAAGGCAAAAGTTGTTGTCACAAAGTTTAATGAGGATTCTGCTGCTGCAGCTATTGCTACCACTTCTTCTGCTGCTAAGGCTTCTGCTACAGGAACACCTGAAAAGAAGATTCTGATGAAGAAACCAGGTCTCAAGGCAAAATCCTCAACAACACTGTCAAAAGAGAAAATTCCTCAGAAAGTTGCTACAACGGCTGCCAAGTCCTCAATTGCACCAAAGTCTTCACCTCCATGGCAGTCACACCTCAAGCAGCATCAAGCAGAAAATCAAAGTTCTTTAGTACCATCTGCCTCAGGCTCAGCTCCCAAATCTTCACTTGGCATACTGAAGACAAAGATGACTGCTGCAAGAGGAACAAGGCCCAGCCCAAGAAATGTTGTCAACATTCCTTCTGCATCAGAAGGAAGTGAAGAATATGATGATGAAACTCTTCAAGCCATCATCAGAAACAAGCAAGAAAGGGGTGCACAAGCTACTGGCAACACCATTCCCCTCGCATTGGATCCCAAAGTTGTGATGAACTTCATCGACCTTTGGTATGAGGATCCAAACACTTCAATTGATGATTTGAAACTTCCACATGGACTCAGTCATATGATGACTTCATTCATCAATGAAGCAAAATGGAAGGATCAACAAGCCAAACAAGCTCGGGCTGCAAAGGTTGAAAAGGAGAAGTACTTGAAGCAAAACATCCTTAACTTGACGCCTAAACTTGTTTCTACACAGGCAGAGCTGAAAACCCTTACTGACGCATATACAAGTCTTCATGCGGACTGAAAGGGTGTCAAAGTAAGGTTTGTCAAGCCGCAACTGATGCAATTGATGAATACAACAACAGGGTTGCAGCCCCAAAGATACCAGAAAATCCTCAACCCAGCTATATTGTACAATTGCGTGATTGTGATGATGAAGTAGCAGCTGCTAATGAAATCACTCAGCATATTCCTGCTGAAGAATCTGCCAGGCCTGACATTGCTCATACAATTCCAGATGAAAATGTTCCTTAACCAATGACTTCAAAGGTGAAGAAAATGGCTCTTTCGTCTGCTTCAGATGCAAAGAAAACAAAGGCTGCTGAGAAGAAAGCAAAGAAGAGAAAGGCATCAACACCCTCAAAGTCTTTAGAGACAAAACGCGTGAAGACTCTGCCTACTATATCATCAGCTCGAGTGGATGCAACATCCCTCAGCGTTGCACCATCATACATCATTGTTCCATTTGGTGAAGAGCACATCATTCCAGAACAGGATGAGGAAATGGATGACAATCGCTCAGCTGCATCCACTCCAATTGATGTGGAAATTCAAGCTGATCAAATTCCTCAAGTCTCAACACCTCCTCCACAAAACCCAGAAATGGCTAGTGAAGAAAAGGAGGATGATGAAAACATTGGCAGCAACACACATGTTATCCATGGTGAGTTTTGGGAAAAGGCTCACTCAAACTCGCCAATGACCACTCAAATCCCTCCAACTCCTGCAACCACTCAAACTTTGACTGGCTCTAATGAAAATAGCTCACATGTGAAATCAACACCAGACCAAGAATCAGCTGCATCAGCTGAAGAAACTGAAAAAGGAAACTACTGCACCAGAAACTACATCTACTCCTTCGGCACAACAAATTCCTCAAATAGAAGAACAAGTTCGTGATGAAAATGTCTCATCTCAGGATAGAAATACTATTGATGAAACTGCAATTGTAGTTGCAAATTCTGAGACTGCAATTGTGGTGGCCAAAACTCCTCAAGATGAGCAACACCATAATCTTCAACAAAAGCCTCATCAACCCTTCTCAAAGAGGCCAAAGTTTCTGAAGCAAGACTTCTATGATGAACATCATTTCTTCACTGAACAAAATCTTTACAATAGGCTTCGTATCAGGCATAGAAAGTTCTGGACCAGAACTCAACTTAATTACTATGCTTCTGTGCTTTGTGGGAAAAGGAAGATATTTCATCACACCCACATTCCTCATTGTTACATGGAGGAAATTCCTTGCTTCACCCTAGTACTGAGTGTTCTTCACGATGCAGGGCTATTGCCATTCTTCTCATATATTGGTGACTGGAATACTGATATTATTCTTCAGTTCTATGCCACACTACATATCTCTCGTGACCCCAAAGACATCAACTCGTGGGTCCTCGACTGGATGACACAACACACCCACTACAAAGCTCCAGCCACTGAATTGCTTCGAGCTTTACCAATCACAATACCTTCAGATGAAGAAATTAAAATGTATGATGAAAGAGAGCTTCCAAATCAGCTAATGGAAGTCCTCATAAAACCTTTGGCTCCGGGCCAACCTCCAAGGACAAGATTCCTAGTGAAGGAATTGAAGTATGTGCCTAGAACTGTCTACAGAATATTGGCATATTCCATCGCACCTATAAAAGGGTATGATAAGGAACAAGATGTTGTTGGAATAATGAAGAACATCCTGTTCAACGTAATTCATGGCAACAAAATGAACCTTCATGATTTCTTCTTGAGGACTTCGGCTGACAATGCTTTGTCACCATTTGAGCTAAAAATTTATGCGCCTTGGATCATGAGATTCATCAGAAATAGATCTGCCATCAACTACCAAGATGACTATCAGAATCACCTCGGTTATCTGCCGCCTCTCAAAGTCATCAAGAAATCTTTTGAACCAGTTGAAGGCAAAGGCAACTCAGTGATCGATGAAGGAAATCGGCCCCTGGATGGTCAATTTCGCAAGGTTGCCTCCTATTCCTCATATGATGACACTGTCACTCAAGAATCTGATGGCAAACCAAAACCTCCAAGCCCAACTGCCCCAAGGGTGATGACTGACAGAGAGCTTCTCCTCATCTTCATCAAAAAGTCAATCACAATCACAAGTGGGTAAAACGCCAGTTTGGCTCCATTGTGAAAACCCTCAATGATACTGAGAATGCTGTGAAAAAAAATCACTATTATCTTCATGAGGTTTTTGATTGCACTTGGGACATATTGTCTCATCTAAAGACTCCCAAGGAACTTGAAGAATTGGAATTCACCCGCGACTTTGATTGGTCATGGCCACCAAAGAAGAAATTCAAGAATATTCCAGTTCCTGACCTAGAGGACAACTCATTTTCATCATTCCGCACCGCTCATTCAGATGAAGAACCTGTGGATACTGCAACTGGCCTAACAAGGAAGTCTGACTCGAAGAATGCTCACGCCTCTTCCTCAACACAGAAGTGAAATTCTTCACGGTCGTTAGTCCTCAGTTTGGTCCCATTTCGTCACTTGATGAAAAAGGGGGAGAAAACTGTGAGTTAGTCTTCAAGCGGATTAAATTTATGGGCTTATAAACTTTATTAAGTTACAAACTCTTGGATCTTCTGAAGTTTTTGATGTAATAAGTTGTAGCTTAAGCCCGATGGTGTTCTGACACTTATGAACGTTTTTCCTCACATGCTTATTCCTCAAGTTAATTAATGCATGCATGCTGAAATTCGTCAAACACCATTTTTCATCATGCATTTCAAGTTCATCATATTATATGTCAAATGCATGCATGAATTACAAGATATAGGGGGAGATCTCCATGATATCTATCATCAAGGTGCATTTGCTGTCCAACGCAAATTCCTCAAATATGTACATCTTCATGGGGAGTTTCTCTGTATCTTACCTTCAAATTCCTCAAACTCAGAACTTACATTTCATATTATTATCCCCGTTGAAAATTAACCTATTTGTTATCAACCACCAAAAAGGGGGAGATTGTAAGTGCATCTAGTGACCCTTAGTGATTTTGGTGGTTCGAAGACTTATAGTTTAAGAGACTAATATGTTTGTAAGTGTACACATGCTCTATAAGTCGCTGAGGAGTTTGAGTTATTCAATGAATATCGATCCCTAAAAATGTATGTCTTCGGGTGAAGACTTTGATCATTCCTTCAAGACTTTGATCGCAAAGAAATTGCGAAGAAATTGATATTCCTCATGAAGATATTGAAGATGAGGAATTCGGTGTGTCCCTAAGAAAATATACTGAAGACTCTGAAGCTCGAAGATTTACTATTTCTGTTTCATTTTCCATATACTTGAGTCATAGGAACACCGTACTGTTAAAGCGGGTTAAGCTAAAACTATGGAACAAATTTCCTCATGATGCTCGACCCAAACCTACATCTACCAAATCCTCAAAGTGAGGAATATGAGAGACATGAGGACTTTCACAGTTGAAAGTTCTGATCGTTGCCACGCCACACGCTACCTGTCCCAGATCTTATCCACCCAACGGTCATATTATTAAAGGGCATTTATGTCAAATCATGTCGGGATGCTCCCAGGCTATAAATAGCCGCCCCCAAAACCACTAGTTGGTTGGCTTCTCCGAGAGAAACTGACACTAGTCATTTAGACCAACCAAAATTCAAATCATCAAGTGAGGAAATAGCCCAAACAACCAAACCCAAACCAAGACCCAAGTGATTGAGCATCACTGAAGAAGTTATTCGTCCGTGGAACCGACGCTTGTTACCTTTGAGGACTGTGCATCCTCCAGACGGCTAGGCCTCATGGTCTAGAGCATCCAGCAGTCCATTGTGGAACGCCGGGTGACCGAGTTTGTGAGGGTTTGGAAGTCTACCCTGAAGACTTAGCACGAGTGTTGGGCAAGTACTATGTGTCCTTAGCTCAAGGAGAATACGCTAGGGACTGTGTGTCCCGGGACCGTGTGTCCTTTGGTTTCAATACCAAGCCGCTCCAAACCAGACGTACAACTGTCACAACAGTTGGAACTGGGTCATCAAGAACTGTCTTCATCAAGCTACTGGTTCTATTTCCTCAACTCTCTCATTTCCTCAATTTCATGTTGAAGATTTTCATCTGTACTATTTTAAGAATTTGAGTGAAGACTTTCTGTGAATATCTCACCTCAAATTCTTCACCTGCTTATCCTGTACTTGTGACCTGTGCAAACAAAATCTCTAAAATCATGTTGAGTACTTTGCTGTAGACGTTTTTTGCATTTCTGACTTTGTAATATTTCCGCTGCACTCAATTCATGACTCAGTACTTTACTCACTAGGAATTTCCTCAGTGATGAAATTGTAAAGATCGCCTATTCACCCCCCTCTAGTCGATATAACGCATTTTCATAACTTCTTCAAAACTTTGTCAAGGTATGTGCTCTATGAAAGTCCTATTAAGCGTCTCGATCTATCTCTATAGATCTTGATGCTTAATATGAAAGTAGCTACTCCTAGGTCCTTCATTGAAAAACTCTTGTTGTAATATTCCTTTACGCTTCCCAAAAATTCTATATTGTTTCCAATCAACCATATGTCATTCACATATAATATTAGAAACGATACAGATCTCCCACTCACTTTCTTGTAAATACAAGCTTCTCCATAAACTTTTATAAACCTAAACGCTTTGATCACCTCATCAATGCGCACATTCCAAATGCGAGATGCTTTCACCAGTCCCTAAATGGATCGCTCGAGCTTGCATAATTTGTCAGCATTATATGGATCGACAAAACCTTCCGGTCGCATCATATACAACTCTTCCTTAAGGATATCATTAAGGAACGTTGTTTTGACATCCATCTGCCAAATTTCATAAGCGAAAAATGCAGCTATTTCTAACATGATTCTGATGGACTTAAGCATCACTACGGGTGAGAAAGTCTCATAGTAGTCAACTCCTTGAACTTGTGAAAAACCTTTCGCCACAAGTCGAGCTTTATAGACGGTGACATTACCGTCCGCGTCCGTCTTCTTCTTAAAGATCCATTTATTCTGAATGGCCTTTCGCCCTTCAGGTAATACTTCCAAAGTCCATACTTTGTTTTCATACATGGATCCTATCTCGGATTTCATGGACTCTAACCATTTGTTGGAATTCAGGCCCACCATCACTTCTCCATAGCTCATAGGTTCATCGTTGTCCAATAACATGACCGTTAAGACAGGGTTACTGTACCACTCAGGATCAGTGCGTGCCCTTCTCGACCTACGAGGTTCGATAGTGATACATCTCCAACGTATCTATAATTTTTTATGGTTTCATGCTATTATCCTGTCAAACTTTGGATGTTTTGTATGCCTTTTATATCTTTTTGGGACGAACTTATTAACTCAGTGCCAAGTGCCAGTTCCTGTTTTTTCCGTTTTTTGACCCCTTTCAGAGGAAGATTTTAAACGGAGTCAAAACGGAATGAAACTTCCAAAAAGATTTTTTCCGAAACACAAGAATATTGGGGAACTTAAGAACCAAGGCAGGGGGCCACCAGGGACCCCACAAGCCCCCTAGCCGCGGCTAGGGGGGCTCGCGCCTCCCAGTCTTGTGGGCTCCCTGGGCCACCTCTGCCCTAGGTCTTTCGCCTATATATTCCCAATAATTCCAGAAAAAATCAGGAGATCATCGAAAGTGCTTTTCCGCCACCACAAGCTTCTGTCTCCGCAAGGGCCCATCCGGGCACGTTCTGGTGCCCTGCCGGAGGGGGATTCAGATACGGAGGGCTTCTTCATCAACACCATGACCTCTCCGATGATGCGTGAGTAGTTTACCATAAACCTACGGGTCCATAGCTAGTAGCTAGATGGCTTCTTCTCTCTCTTGGATTTTCAATACAAAGTTCTCCATGATCTTCATGGAGATCTATCCGATGTAATCTTCTTCTGTGGTGTGTTTGTCGAGATCCGATGAATTGTGGATTTATGACCAGATTATCTATGAATCTTATTTGAGTTTCTTCTGATCTCTCTTATGCATAATTTCATATCCCTGTAATTCTCTTTGAGTTGCGGGTTTTGTTTGGCCAGCTTGATCTATGATTCTTGCAATGGGAGAAGTGCTTGGTTTTGGGTTCATACCGTGAGGTGACCTCACCCAGTGACAGAAGGGGTAGTGAGGCACGCATCGTGTTGTTGAAATCAAGGGTAAAAAGATGGGGTTTTCATCATTGGTTTGAGTTTATCCCTCTACATCATGTCACCTTGCTTGAGGCGTTACCCTCACATCCCCGGATTAAGCTACAGTAATAAATATAGTAATCACTCGCTAATAGTATCACGTCATCAAGTTTAACAAAGTTAAACTTTCACTTGATAAAAATCAAAGCTATTTTTAAATTAAAGATAAAATCTTGGTTGGGTCACAAATATTCACAAAGTAATTGTTACCTAGAAAACAACATCATTTGATATATTTAAGTGCCATAAAGTAATTATAATAGGGGCCAAAACATTATTTAAATTGCCTATTCTACATTATGAGAATTCAAACTAATCCAAATAATTAACAAACTTTCTTGAACAGTGTCTATTAATGCATCGTAAATAATTGTGCAAATTATATATTTTCTTAAATAAAAATACTCTAGTTTTAAAACAAATAAAAGATAATGCAAAAAAGGAAAAAGACCCCCCCTCGCTAACTCGGCCAAAAATGGCCGAGTCAAACCCCCCATTCGGCCCACCACCCCCGTGGGGTATAAAGCCCCCTAGGGAGGGCTAACCCTAGCCGGCCGACCCTCCCCTCGCTCCCCCTGGCCGCCGCCAGCTCTCCCTCCCGCTCCCACCAACTCCCCCCGAGAGGCCGAGACCTCCCTCTCTCGGTAACCCCCACCTCACGAGATCCCCCACCAACCACCACGTCCCCCACTGGCCTCACCCACCCGCGAGACCTCTCCCCCTCCCTCCCACGCACACCCCACCTACCCCGCGGGCTCCCTCCACTCCTCCACCCCCCACCGACAGCCTCTCCTACCAAGAGCATCCACATTGCCCCCAACCCCGCTGCTCCCTCGCCCCAAATCCCCACCCCACCGGGAGCCCCAGCCCCATGGGCTTCCCTCCTCTCACCCAGCCGAGAGCCCCCACCGAGACCGAGCCCCCCTCGGTTCCTCCCGTCGGCCAACCTCCCCCACGGGCCTCCTGCTCCCTGACCGAGCCCCTCCCCATCGGCGCCTCCGTCCCGGGGGCCCCTCCTCACCGGGGCCCCTCTCGGCGACCCTACGACCGGCTCCCCTCGCTGGCATCATCCTCACCGGAGCCACACCACCACCGTCACCGCCTTGTCCTTCTCCTCTCCGTCTCCTCCGCCTCTCAAGAACTTCGGCTTAACCGGGCCCTCTCGTCAACGTCGGTGAGCCCCTGTTCGGGCTCCTCCCACCGTCTCGTTCCTCGCGCCGTCCCGGTTCCTTTCCGGCAAACGGCGCTCTGTTCCGACGCCGTTAGGATCGAGTAGGCGATGCTGGATATGTTCCTCTCTCTCTGTGAGGTTGAGAGTTTGCGAGTCTTTGTTGTTAGCACACAATGTTAGGAGATGAGATGAGAAAAAATAAATAAATAAAGAGACGTATGTATGTATGTATGTATTAGATGTCGTACGTATTTTGTATGTATGAGATGCACATATGTATGTATTCATGTATGTAGGTATATGGAGGAATACGTTAATTGTATGGATACGTGTATGTAGGAAAAATGTGTATGTGGCCTAAGGCACTTACCGGTGGGGCCAACCCACCCCGCTGTCTATGACACGGAGGCCCCACACCCTCTTTTGAGAAAAAGTGAAAATTAAAATATAAAATAAAAATATGTTTTTATTAAATAAATAAATAAATATATTAGTTAATTAATTATTTGGGTAATTAGAATAATTAGAGTATGACACGTGGGCCCCCCACTAAATTAATCTGATTAATTACTATGTAATCTTAATTAAAAACTTGTGTCTATGACGCTGGGGACCCACTGGTGTCTATCATGCTCGGGACCCACTGGTCAGTTGATTAGTCAACTATTGATGTCAACATGACATTATGTTAATGTCATAATTGCATTTAATCAATTATTTTAAATCTGTTTTTAATTCCTAATTATTGAATAAAACTTTAAAAATTAATATAAATTAATCCATAAGTCAAATCAAAATATTTTCAACATGAAAGTTGATCAGCCGGACGAGACGAACCCGGATACACGGTCCATTCGTTAGTCACGCGTCCCTAGCGTAGCAAACATGGAACATTTCCATCGTTTCCAGTCTGACCGGTAGTAGCCACAGACCCGAAAAATATCGTCAGATATTCTTCCGACCCGTCTATGACGGATGTTGCTGCGTTAGCTCATGTCTAGCCTGCATCTTGTCATGTCATGCATTGTGTTGCACCGTTGCTATTATTTATTGTTTCTTCTCCCTCTTCTTACCGGTAGACCCCGAGACCAACGCTGCTGCCGGGTACATCTATGACCCTACCGATCAGTCCTTTGGCGCAGAGCACCAAGGCAAGCAAACCCCCTTGATCATTCCTATATCGCCTATGTCTTTCTTCCTACTACGTGCATTAGTATTTTGCTACTCTTGTAGTTAGCTCCTATATCTGATGCATAGCCTATTTTTGATGAACTGCTACTTTCAGCACTGTACTTTAAATCTGCTTAGTATAGGTGGAGCAGTCATTCCCTTTGACCCCGTAGTCCAGTTGTCCCGCTTTTTTTCAAATCTCGATCACTGATTGACGAGCGAGACCCGACATAACACATACACCCCCCTTCGTTGTATGACGCTACAGAGATACTATCGGGTATCGAGTGTGACACCTTGCTAAGTACTCCTGATGATATTTCTGTAGTATAGCTAGTCGATCGTGGTTATCGAGGGTGATTCCTCTTTCACCATTCCCGATGGCGCCTGTGTCGTGCAACCCCTCAAGTGTGGGACCCCCGAGGGTGATTCCTCTAAGCCCACCATGACGGATACATCATTCGGAATCCAACGAGAGTGATACCTCGGATTCCCCCCGATGTTACAACCACACAGTTACTCGACCATGTTACTGGGATCAATGGTGATTAGTTGACAGACGGGTGGATTCCCGCGAGATTGTGTTGATGGCCTAATTAAAATGATAATGGATTTGGGTATTTGATCTGGGTTGGTTGGAGACCTTTTCGCACTAACTGGCTATGCGGGAAGAATTATGGGCACTCGGCGTCGCGATATCAGCCGAAGCTTTTCAGATGTCAGCAATGTAGCGGCGCGCGCCCGAGTGGTCCCGAGATGCATCACGCTTGTGATTAAGGGATGCGAGGACTAACGTCGGTCGCCCATGCCACGTGCAGGAGCGCGAAGGGGAACTGGGCCCATGAACCCTTTGTGCTTAGGAGTTAGCCCGGCGGGCTGGCCTCTCTGATTAGTCTTAGGTGGGGCTGCGACGTGTCGATATTCCGAGGCCGGGCATGACCCAGAAAAGTGTGTCCGACTAGAGTGTTATCGAGCGTGACGGGACATGTGGTGAACCCCTGCAGGGATGAAAATTAACTATTCGAATAGCCGTGTCCACGGTTACAGGACGACTTGGAGTTGTGCCCTGATCTTATACAACTACAATTGTTACTTAACTAGAATTAGTTGCCTCGGGATTGCTTCCTCGCAGGGAGTCGAGGGAGGATCTCTGGACGTGACCTCACTTTAATATTGCTGCAACAATATGACTTTTATTTGTGTTTCACCTGTTCTACTCTCGTCTATTGCTGCAAGACCCTGAAGATGCTAGTCTTCGATAGCACTAGGTTTTTCTCTCTCTATTTCTCGCATTGCTGCAGTCAGTCCACATATAAAACCCCCCTTCTTTGATACTGATGCATACTTAGCATAGTTCTGATGTAAGTCTTGCGAGTACTTTGGATGAGTACTCACCGTTGCTTTGCTCCCCCTTTGTCCCCTTGATCCGTGCTGCGACCAGATGATGGAGCCCAGAAGATGGAGTTTCCTACCGACGCCTGCCGCCCCAATGGTGTTCTCTTCGTGGAGGCCGCCGAAGATAGAAGTAGTTAGGAGGTTCCCAGGCAGGAGGCTTCGCCTCGTTCTATCGTGTTTATTTTGTGCTTGCCTTCTCTAAGGCACCTCATGTTTAATGTCTGTACTTAGATTTTTGTTGCTTCCGCTAACTCATGTGCTTATCGAGCTTCTGTATTCTAGCCCTCGAGGCCCCTGGCTTGTAATATGAAACTTGTATTATTTTATTTGGGTCTAGAGTTGTGTTGTGATATCTTCCCGCGAGTCCTTGGGTTTGATCGTACGCATTTGCGTGTATGATTAGCATACGATTAAACCGAGGGCGTCACAAGTTGGTATCAGAGCCGACTGCCTGTAGGTAGCCCCCTTTCCAACTCCTTGGCCGAAGTCGAGTCTAGTATTTGAAAAAAAACTTTACTAACACTGATGTTGTGGCTTACGGGCCCACATCTCAATTGGGTGGTATTAGTATCTTTTACTCCTTTTCTATACTCTGGGCTCTACTCTCTCTTCTCTTTCGGGATAAAGTTTTTTGCTAACTCTAACATTAGGCTCTCGTAGATACTTCCTCCCGAAGAACCCCGTATTCCAGACGAAGACTTGATCTGTCAAAAGACTCCGATGAATACTCTCCGATGTTTCTCTCGAGAACTTGTGCCCATCGCTCTTGCGATTTCCCTTCCTCCGTCAACCCTTATGGATGACTGTGTACAAATGACATTCATATTTTCTATCCTAATGCTCTTGTTTTTACGAGATGCAATGAGTTATCTTATCGGGGATCCGTCCGTCATCAGTTGTCATGGGTTTCGAAAGTTCTTCGAACTACTATTTGATCTTTCGGAATCCTTAGTAGCCTATTGCTCTTGACCTCCTCATCTACTTGTGTTATGGTTAAATCCATATGTCTAGCAGCATTCACTAAAATCCTTTGTGATTTTTCTGTGATCTTATTGATTCTACCTTTGTGTGAATACGCACGATCATTTGTTGATATTCATAAATTATCTTCCGGCTCAGACGTCCTTCCAGACACAGCTGGTTCTCAACAAATCAACTTTGATTGATTTCCCATCTAATTCTAATCAGCTTATTCATCCTTCATCGGAGCCTCTGAATCTGATACACCAATATGGAAATTATAAATTTCTTTGGTATTTAAGTATTGGTATTTTTTAGATGTTCTATTAACCCGATGCATTGCATCCTATATCCCTCTGATTGAGTACTGATACTCACATCAGATCTTTGTGGACTGCCAGACTCATTCTGGGTTATTATCCGACGACATCTTTTGCTTTTGAAAATTCTTGTGATTGCTTCCCCTTAGACATGATGCCATTGGTAAATTGTGTCTTCTCCCTCTGATAAGTTGTACCCTGCCCTTTTGTCAGCCATGCCCTTCAAGCATGTGTTAATAACTCTTGGAATGTATGGTATATGTTCCTAATGATGCCCCGATGGGTTGAACCTATGCCTTCCTAAATCAATATGACTCGAAGAGTTTTCACGAGTCTTGCTCTTTTGATGTTTTGTCGAATATTATTTCAAAGCTACAACCTAATCAAAGGCGAGGAGTAAATGGAAGGTGACGCATTGATGAACTGGGAGTCGACCTTGAACTTTGTGTTCCTGCCCATGGAAACGACATTGATCCTATCATAGAAACTTCCCGTATCAATAATCATTCAATTTGTGGTTTAAATCTGGTATTGGTGATCTTGTCCTTTGCAATCATGGTTCCGACCATGTTGTTCTACCTTGATTTCATTCTCAAACGAGTTGAAGTACTTGTCTTCTTCAGATCAACACACCGGTCCAAACCTAAAAGTTGATCTACCTCCGAGTATTATTCCTTGTAGCTTGAGGATATCGCGGAGCTATGAAACTTCTTGTGAGCTCCTCATCAACTATGATATTTTCCTTAATTCCAGTTGCCTCGTGTTTGAGTTGTTGGACACGCGAGCACATCGATAACTGAATCGAGTCAACAACTTTTAGGATTCTTCCTTGTTAACGAGTTTGTATTCGATCATGTGATTCCAAGCTGTTAATCTTACATCAATCTTTCAACACCATGTTGGTTGTCTTAAAAGGCGATCTCAATTCTAAGCTAGCAGTCTTATCTGTGATTCCGACAACCTCTTGCTTCATCATTCCCTTGCTTGATGTCGTCGCTGAACGATTACATCTTCATGAAATTTCTCGACAAATGTGTCGTGATCATCATCAGCATTCTGAGCTCTTGCAGGGTATCAATCGAATGCATGTTGAAAAATACCATCCTTGCCCCTCGATGATTGTATTATCATCGACATCATTGTTTACCTTCCCTCCAACACAAATGTGTTCGTGTTTTGTGTTGTCCCTTAAGTTTCTTGTTATTCAGCTTATGTTATCTTCTACCTTGGAGTATTACTATCTTTTCTGTCAAGAATGTTGTGAGCATCATTGCACCTCTTAAGAATTCCTGATATAGTGATACTTCTCGATGTCACCATTCATTTCTTGGTCCCGTATTGTTTCAAACCGGAATACCAACAAGTGAACTCTGATGTGTGATTCCAATACTTCTGGCAACCCTGTTGCCTTGAGGTTAACAATTGATTGTTTCATTCTTAGTGAGTGGGGTGTTGACTCATCATTTTTGACATTGGCTGTGCTACTCCGTCCATATTTCCGAGTGCACCCTTCTACCAATGTTTAATTGTTGTTGTTCCCTCGAGCATACGACATTATACCATTTGATTTAACAAATGCTATCTCCTTGATTTTATAATTTTGGAAATTTGTCCCTGTCAAAATCTTGAGGGATTGATGCTGAGCCCATCGACCACACCCTCAACATATTCATGGTTCACGATGAAGCCCTTGAAAGCTTTATCTTTGTGCCTAGCTTGTGAAGGATATGTTTGATATAAGTAGTGTTTTCCCAAGGTTCACGTGCATTCTTGCCGCCATGGATATGTGAAAGTTTTGTTTTTCTTCTACTAGGATCACCCCAAGACATTCACGCATGTGCGAAGTGTTATATGTTTTGATGATTTTCTATCTTCACTCCACATAATTTCTCTTAGCACCACAAGCCACTGACTGATTTGATCAAGGGAAAAGAAGTTCCTTCATAAGAGCTAATCCAGACTTACACATGGAACCTTGTTATCCTCGATGATGGTTTCCAATTGAGAACTCGGTTGCATTTCATTATAAGAATTCCACGTGGGCACAAATGTCTTGACATTGTGTTCATATGTCTTACAGTCGAACTCATGATTCAAAAAATGCTTGTGTAGCTCATATCATGAGAATCTTGCATCCTCATTTTTCTTCTCAGGCATCTTGAGTCTGAGGTGTCTCGATGCCAACCAGATCTGAATCTCGGGCAGATATGATGGTTGGAACATTTTTCCAATAATTATAACTTTGGTCTTATGTAACCCGATACGGTGGTGTCTTGTTTGGCACACCGGGCCGCAGGACCTATCGTTATAAATTCTTCCATATGTAAGGTTCGCCATTCTACCATGAGGAAATTGTATGACATAACTTTGTAAGTTGTTCCTCATGGTTCCTCTTTGTATACCAATAAGTACAACCTTTATCTGATGACCATGTTAATACTACACCGAAGCACGGATGTGGTACTTCAAATTTCAACAGGGACATTGGAAGCGCAATGCTAAATTGTTCCTAATCAAACATCCAGACCGCATGGTATGGGTAAACATCGTGATTCTTCTTGCCTCTTTATCTAGATGGTTATGTACTGGATGGCCTATCATGCATACCATACCCTATGTTTTCCTCGGGAATGGTATACTTTAGTACTTGTGTGTGTGAACACATTTTCATTCCCATTGGCCTTTTTGACCTTTCTTGTGGCGTAACTTATCTAAGCAGTGTTAATTCCCTGTTTAGTTAAAATTCCCGGTATACGACTCTGTCAGTAAGACCCTGTTACTATTGTGGATAACATTCTGGTAGCCGCCGGTGGACGAGAACCTTGCCTATTGGTCCGCCTCATTTCAACGAGCAGGAGGATGGTTCTATTCGTCCCCCGCCCTTGGTACCGATGTTGTTCCAACATAACTGACATGTTATCCTCTGACATTTCTTACTACCAAGACCGTATAATATGTCACCCCTCTGCCTACTCTCGGCCCACATGGTGGACCCATAACCCAAAGTTCCACAGGATTGAAACCTGACTCTACTGTACATCTTTTGCTCCAAGGTATCCCTTACACTTGGCTTCATATGAAATTCTCGAGCCACCGTTCAATGGACTGATCAATCTTCGGTCCAGATGTTATCCAATATGCTGAAGATCAAGTCCGCATTATTCATGAGAATCTGAAGGCCTGCTCAGTCTCGTTAGTATGACCGTCATCATCAAGATATGGTCTATCAATCCGGCAAAAAGGCTTATCTTCGTGTGACACCAATGAGAGGCGCACACCGTTTTGGTATCAAGGGCGAGTTAGCTCCTCGCGATATTGGTCCTTTCACTATTCTCGAAAGGTGTGGAAGAGTGGCTTATCAATTGGAACTGCCGGCGAACCTTTCTTAGGTTCACGATGTCTTCCATGTTTCTCAGCTCCGCCGCTGCTTCAAGGATCCTATTCGAGCAGTGGATCATGATATGCTTGAGCTGCAACAAGACCTATCCTATAAAGAGCATCCGATCCACATTCTCGACCAGGCTGAACGTCAGACTCATCGCAAAGTCACCAAGTTCCTTAAAGTGAAGTGGTCAAATCACTATAAAGATGAAACCACTTGGGAACACGCGAGGATCATCTTCGTGATGAATACCCCGAGATCTTTCCTTCTACCTCTCAATTCTCGGGATGAGAATTCTTGTTAGTAGGGGAGAGTTGTGACATCCCCGGATTAAGCTATAGTAATAAATATAGTTAGACTATAGTAATCACTCGCTAATAGTATCACGTCATCAAGTTTAACAAAGTTAAACTTTTACTTGATAAAAATCAAAGCCATTTTTAAATTAAAGATAAAATCTTGGTTGGGTCACAAATATGCACAAAGTAATTGTTACCTAGCAAACAACATCATTTGATATATTTAAGTGCCATAAAGTAATTATAATAGGGGCCAAAACATTATTTAAATTGCCTATTCAACATTATGAGAATTCAAACTAATCCGAATAATTAACAAACTTTCTGGAGCTGTGTCTATTAATGCATCATAAATAATTGTGCAAATTATATATTTTCTTAAATCAAAATACTCTAGTTTTAAAACAAATAAAAGACAATGCAAAAAAAAGAAAAAAGACCCCCCTAGTTAACTGGGCCAAAAGTGGCTGAGTCAAACCCTCCATTCGGCCCACCACCCCCGTGGGGTATAAAGCTCCCCAGGGAGGGCTAACCCTAGCCGGACGACCCTCCCCTCGCCCCCCTGGCCGCTGCCAGCTCTCCCTCCCGCTCCCACCAACTCCCCCCGAGAAGCCGAGACCTCCCTCTCTCGGTAACCCCCCACCTCACTAGACCCCCCACCAACAACCACGTCCCCCGCTAGCCTCACCCACCCGCGGGACCTCTCCCGCTCCCTCCCATGCACACCCCACCTACCCCGCGGGCTCCCTCCACTCCTCCAACCCCCACCGTTAGCCTCTCCTACCAAGAGCATCCCCATCGGCCCCAACCCCGCTGCTCCCTCGCCCCAGATCCCTACCCCACCGGGAGCCCCAGCCTCGTCGGCCTCCCTCCTCTCACCCAGCCGAGAGCCCCCACCGAGACCGAGCCCCCTCGGTTCCTCCCGTCGGCCAGCCTCCCCACAGGCCTCCTGCTGCCTGACCGAACCCCTCCCCGTCGGCGGCTCCATCCCCGGGGGCCCCTCCTCACCGGGCCCCTCTCGGCGACCCTCCGGCCGGCTCCCCTCGCCGACATCATCCTCACCGGAGCCGCACCACCACCGTCACCGCCTCGTCCTCCTCCTCGCCATCTCCTCCGCCTCCCGAGAACTCCGGCTTCACCGGGCCCGCTCCTCAACGTCGGTGAGCCCGTGTTCGGGCTCCTCCCACCGTCTCCTTCCTCGCGTCGTCCCGGTTCCATTCCGGCAAATGGCGCTCCGTTCCAACGCCGTTAGGATCGATTAGGCGATGTTGGAGATGTTCCTCTCTCTCTGTGAGGTTGAGAGTTTGAGAGTCTCTGTTGTTAGCAGAGAGAGTTAGGAGATGAGATGAGAAAAGAAAAATAAATAAAGAGACGTATGTATGTACTCCCTCCGTTCCTAAATATAAGTCTTTTTAGCGATTTCAGTAGAGGACTACATACGAAGCAAAATGAGTGAATCTAAACTCTAAACTATGTCTATATACATCTGTATGTAGTCCCTCTAGTGTAACCTCCTAAAAGACTTATATTTAGGACCAGAGGGAGTATGTATTAGATGACGTACGTATTTTGTATGTATGAGATGCACATATGTATGTATTCATGTATGTAGGTATATGGAGGAATACGTTAATTGTAAGGCTACGTGTATGTAGGAAAAATATGTATGTGGCCTAAGCCACTTACCGGTGGGGCCAACCCACCCCGCTGTCTATGAAAGGGAGGCGCCACACCCTCTTTTGAGGAAAAGCGAAAATTAAAATATAAAAATAAAAATATGTTTTCATTAAATAAATAAATATATATTAGTTAATTAATTATTTGGATAATTAGAATAATTAGAGTATGACACGTGGGTCCCCCACTAAATTAATCTGATTAATTACTATTTAATCTTAATTAAAAACTTGTGTCTATGACGCTCGGGAGCCACTGGTCAATTGACCAGTCAACTGTTGATGTCAGCATGACATCATGCTGATGTCATAATTGCATTTAATCAATTATTTTAAATCTGTTTTTAATTCCTAATTATTGAATAAAACTTTAAAAATTAATATAAATTAATCCATAAGTCAGATCAAAATATTTTGAACATGAAAGTTGATCAGCAGAACGAGACGAACCCGGATACACGGTCCATTCGTTTGTCACGCGTCCCTAGCATAGCAAACATGGAACATTTCCATCGTTTCCAGTCTGACCGGTAGTAGCCAGAGACCCGGAAAATATCGTCAGATATTCTTCCGACCCGTCTACGACGGATGTTGCTGCGTTAGCTCATGTCTAGCCTGCATCTTGTCATGTTATGCATTGTGTTGCACCATTGCTATTATTTATTGTTTCTTCCCCCTCTTCTTACCGGTAGACCCCGAGACTAACGCTGCTGCCGGGCACATCTACGACCCTGCCGATCAGTCCTTTGACGCAGAGCAGCAAGGCAAGCAAACCCCCCTTGATCATTCCTATATCACCTATGTCTTTCTTCCTACTACTTGCATTAGTATTTTGCTACTCTTGTAGTTAGCTCCTATATCTGATGCATAGCCTATTTTTGATGAACTGCTACTTTCAGCACTGTACTTTAAATCTGCTTAGTATAGGTGGAGCAGTCATCCCCTCTGACCCCGTAGTCCAGTTGCCCCGCTTGTTTACAAATCTCGATCCCTGATCGACGAGCCAGACCCGACACAACACATACACCCCCCTTCGTTGTCTAATGCTACAGAGATACTATCGGGTACCGAGTGTGACACCTCGCTAAGTACTCCTGATGATATCTGTGTAGTATAGCTAGTCGGTCGTGGTTATCGAGGGTGATTCCTCTTTCACCATTCCCGATGACGCCTCTATCGTGCAACCCCTCAAGTGTGGGACCCCCGAGGGTGATTCCTCTAAGCCCACCTTGACGGATACATCGTTCGGAATCCAACAAGGGTGATACCTCGGATTCCCCCCGATGTTACAACCACACAGTTACTCGACCATGTTACTGGGATCAATGGTGATTAGTTGACAAACGGGTGGATTCCCGCGAGATTGTGTTGATGGCCTAATTAAAATGATAATGGATTTGGGTATTTTATCTGGGTTGGTTGGAGACCTTTTTGCACTAACCGGCTACGCGGGAAGAATTATGGGTACTCGACGTCGCGGTATCAGCCGAAGCTTTTCAGATGTCAGCAATGTAGCGGCGCGCGCCCGAGTGGTCCCGAGATACATCGCGCTTGTGATTAAGGGATGCTAGGACTGACGTCGGCTGCCCACGCCATGTGGAGGAGCGCGAAGGGGAATTGGGCCCACGAACCCTTTGTGCTTAGGAGTTAGACCGGTGGGCTGGCCTCTCTGATTAGTCTTAGGTGGGGCTGCGACGTGTCGATATTTCGAGGCCGGGCATGACCCAGAAAAGTGTGTCCAGCCAGAGTGTTATCGAGCATGACAGGACATGTGGTGCACCCCTGCAGGGATGAAAATTAACTATTCGAATAGCCATGTCCACAGTTACAAGACGACTTGGAGTTGTGCCCTGATCTTATACAACTACAATTGTTACTTCACTAGAATTAGTTGCCTCGGGATTGCTTCCTCACGAGGAGTCGACGAAGGATCTCTGGGCGTGACCTCACTTTAATATTGCTCCAACAATATGAACTTTATTTGTGTTTCACCTGTTCTACTCTCGTCTATTGCTGCAAGACCCTGAAGATGCTAGTCTTCGATAGGACTAGGTTTTTCTCTCTCTATTTCTCGCATTTCTGCAGTCAGTCCACATATAAAACTCCCCTTCTTTGATACTGATGCATACTTAGCATAGTTATGATGTAAGTCTTGCGAGTACTTTGGATGAGTACTCACCGTTGCTTTGCTCCCCCCTTTGTCCCCTTGATCCGTGCTGTGACCAGATGATGGAACCCAGAAGAAGGAGTTTCCTGCCGACGCCTGCTGCCCCGATGGTGTTCTCTTTGTGGAGGCCGCCGAAGATAGGAGTAGTTAGGAGGTTCCCAAGCAGGAGGCTCGCCTTGTTCGATCATGTTTCTGTTGTGCTAGCCTTCTCTAAGGCACCTCATGTTTAATGTTTGTACTCAGATTTTTGTTGCTTATCGAGCTTCTGTATTATAGCCCTCGACGCCCGTAGCTTGTCATATGAAGCTTGTATTATTTTATTTGGTTCTAGAGTTGTGTTGTGATATCTTCCCGCGAGTCCTTGGGTTTGATCGTACGCATTTGCGTGTATGATTAGCGTACGATTAAACCGAGGGCGTCACAGTTACTCTGTTCGTCATGAACTATGCACTAGATGCATGCTGGATAGCGGTCGATGTGTGGAGTAACAGTAGTAGATGCAGAAAGTATCGGTCTACTTGTCTCGGACGTGATGCCTATATTTATGATCATTGCCTTAGATATCGTCATGACTTTGCACGGTTCTATCAATTTCTCGACAGTAATTTGTTCACCCACCGTAATATTTTCTATTTTGAGAGAAGCCTCTAGTGAACACTATGGCCCCCGGGTCTACTTCACACCATATTTTCAGCCTTACACTTTTTCTTCGTTGCACTTTCCGCCTTCAGATCTCACTTTGCAATCAATCTTGAAGGGATTGACAACCCCTTTATAGCGTTGGGTGCAAGCTGTTTTGTGTTTGTGCAGGTACTCTGGACTTGACGAGATTCTCCTACTGGATTGATACCTTGGTTCTCAAACTGAGGGAAATACTTACTGCTCCTGTCCTGCATCGCCCTTTCCACTTCAAGGGAAAAATGAACACAAGCTCAAGAGACGACAAAAGATTTCTGTCGCTGTAGCAGATAGTAACTTGATCCAAAGCTCCATGATCATCATCATTAGCTTCCTCTTCACCTGATGTAGGCTACACAGAAACATCTTTCTGCGTTGCGCCATTCTCTGGTTTAAGTAAAGGTTCAACAACCTCATCAAGTTATATCTTCCTCCCACTCAATTCTTCCAAGAGAAAGTATTTTTCAAGAAATGATCCATTTTTAGCAACAAACACTTTGCCTTTGGATCCAAGATAGAAGGTATACCCAACCATCTCTTTTGGGTATCCTATGAAGACACATTTCTCCGCTTTGGGTTCGAGCTTTTCTAGCTGAAGCTTTTTGACATAAGCATCGCATCCCCAAACTTTAAGAACTGACAACTTTGGTTTCTTGCCAAACGATAGTTCATACGACATCGTCTCAACAGATTTAGATGGTGCCCTATTTAAAGTGAATGCCGCTGTCTCTAACGCATAACCCCAAAACGATAGTGGCAAATCGGCAAGAGGCATCATAGGATGCACCATATCCAATAAGGTTCGATAACGACATTCGGACACACCATTACGCTATGGTGTTCCAGGTGGTGTCAATTGTGAAACAATTCCACATTGTCTTAGGTGATGGCCAAACTCATAACTCAGATATTCTCCTCCTCGATCAGATCATAGGAATTTAATCTTCTTGTTACGGTGATTTTCAACTTCACTATGAAATTGCTTGAACTTTTGAAACATTTCAGACTTGTGTTCCATTAAGTAAATATACCCATATCTACTTAAGTAATCAGTGAAGGTGAGCAAATAACGATATCCACTGCGTGCCTCAATGCTCGTCGGACCGCACACATTAGTATAAGTGATTTCCAATAAGTCACTTACGTGCTCCATTGTTCTGAGGAATGGAGTCTTAGTCATCTTGCCCATGAGGCATGGTTCACATGTGTCAAGTGACAAAATCAAGTGACTCCAAAAGTCCATCAACATGGAGTTTCTTCATGCGTCTTACACCAATATGACCTAAGTGGCAGTGCCACAAGAAAGTCATACTATCATTATCGAATCTACATCTTTTGGCATCAATGTTATGAACATGTATGTCATCACTATCGAGATTCGATAAGAATAAACCCCTCACATTGGGTGCATGACCATAAAAGATATTACTCATATAAATAGAACAACCATTATTCTCTGATTTAAATGAGTAACTGTCTTGCATCAAACAAGATCGAGAAATAATGTTCATGCTTAACACAGGCACTAAATAACAACTATTCAAGTTCATCACTAATCCCGTTGGTAATCGAATAGTGAGCGTGCCGACGACAATCACATCAACCTTGGAACCATTTCCCACGCGCATCGTCACGTCGTTCTTCGCCAGACTCCGTCTATTCCATAGTTCCTACTTTGAGTTGCAAATGTGAGAAACCGAACCGGTATCAAATACCCACGCACTACAGTGAGAGTTGGTAAGGTACACATCAATAACATGTATATCATACATACCATGTTTGGTGTTGGTCGCCTTCTTGTCGGCCAGATACTTGGGGCAGGTCCGCATCGAGTGGCCAGTTCCCTTGCAATGAAAGCACTCAGTTTCTGGCTTGGGTCCAGCCTTGGGTTTCTTCACGGGAGGGGCAACTGCTTTGCCACTCTTCTTGGAGTTACCCTTCTTGCCCTTGCCATTTTACTTGAAACTATAGGTTTTATTGACCATCAACACTTGATGCACCTTCTGAATTTTTGACTAAGCGACTTTCAGCATTGAAACAGCTTGGCGAATGATTTGTTCATCCCTTGCATGTTATAGTTCATCACAAAGCTTTTGTTGCTAGGTGTCACTGATTGAAGAACTCTGTCAGTGATTTCCTCTAGCGGGAGACCAATTCCTAACTCAGCCAGACAGTTGGAATACCCACACATTTTGAGTATATGCTCACTGACACACCCGTTCTCCTCCATCTTGCAAGCATAGAACTTATCGGAGGTCTCATATCTCTCGATTTGGGCATTATTTTCAAAAATAAATTTCAACTCCTAGAACATCTCATATGCTCCATGACATTCAAAACGTCTTTGAAGTCCCGGTTCCAAGCCATACAACACAACACACTGAACTATTGAGTAGTGATACGCCTCCAATATATATAATTTTTTATTGTTCCATGTTGTTATGCTATCATTCTTGGATGTTTTACAATCATTTTATAAAAACTTTATATAATTTTTTGGGACTAACCTATTGGCATAGTGTCCAATGCTAGTTGTTGTTTTTTCTTGTTTTTTTACTTTGGAGGAAATCAACTAAACTTTTTGGAGATTTTTATGGACCAGAAGGGCCAACACAGGCCAAAGAAGTATCCGAGAGGTGGCCCGAGGTGGGCACCACCCACCAGGGCGCGCCAAGAGGCCCAGGTGGGCCCTGGTGGCTGGTGCCCTCCTCGATGGCCTCCTACACCGCCTCTTCTCCCTATAAATCCCCCAATATTCTAGAAACCCTAAGGGAGTCGACAAAAAGAAATTCCAGCCACCGCAGGGTTCCAGAACCACGAGATCCTATCTAGAGCCCTATTTCGGCACTCCACGGGAGCGAAACACGACCACGGAGGGGTTCATCATCCTCATTGGTGCCTTTTTGATGATGTGTCAGTACTTCGTATCAGACCTACGGGTCCGTAGGCAGTAGCTAGATGGCTTCTTCTCTCTATGTTTCTCAATACAATGGTCTCTTGGAGATCTATTTAATCGAATGCTTTTGTGCGGTGTGTTTGTTGGGATCCGATGAACAATGAGTTTATGATTATATTTTTTATTGAATTTTATATCCAATCTTGATTATTATAGCCTTGTATTTCTTCTTTGATATTTGGGTTTTGTTTGGCCAACTTGATATATTTATCTTGCAATGTGAAGAGGTGCTTTGTGATGGGTTCAATCTTGCGGTGTCCTTTCCCAGTGACAGAAGGGGAATCAAGGCACGCACGTATAGTTGCTATTAAGGACAAAAGATGGGGTCTATTCCTACATTAATAGATATTGTCTACAGCATGTCATCATTCTTATTGCATGACCCCATTTTTCCATGAACTTAATACACTAGATGCATGTTGGATAGCGGTCGATGTGTGGAGTAATAGTAGTAGATGCAAGGAGGGGTCGGTCTACTAATCTTCGACGTGATGCCTATATACATGATCATTGTCTTGGATATTGTCATGATTATTTGTTGTTCTATCAATTGCCCAACAATAATTTGTTCACCCACCGTTGCTATTTTCTTGAGACAAGCCACTAGTGAAATTTACGCCAACCGGGGCTATTTCATCATCATATACTTTCAGATCCATATTGCTATTTTCCTTTTCCTTTATTTGCACCTTTTATTTCAGATCTATATTATAAGAAACACAAAAATACCTTGGTGCACTTTGTTGTTACTTCTTTTATTCCGTGGTTATGAGATATCTATTTATCCAAACTATCATCAAACTATCTATCTTTTTACCCGTGAGGGATTGACAACCCCTTCTTACGTCGGGTTGCAAGTGTTTGTTATTTGTGTGCAGGCGCTGTATATATAGTGTTACAGGATTCTCCTACTTGTTCGATAACCTTGATCTCATCACTAAGGGAAATACTTACCATTGTTGTGCTACATCATCCCTTCCTCTTTGGGGAAAATACCAACGTAGTTCAAGCGACATCAAAAGGAATTTCTAGCACCGTTGCCGGGGATACATCATCAAAATTATCAGGTTCCTAATCACAAATCTCGTCTCCTTGCAATTTACATTATTTGCGTTTTGCCTCTCGTTTTCAACTCCCCCACTTCACAAACATTTGTTGTTTTCTCGTCAGATCTGTTCTTGAGTGCGTCGTCACGATGACCCAAGAGAACACCAAGTTGTGTTAATTTTCTAGCACCAACAATAATGATTTTATTGGCACTTCGATTGTTCCTCCCGCCGCTAGTGCAGAGTCTTATGATATTAATACCGCTTTGCCGAATCTTGTTATGAAGGAGAAAGTTTTCTGCACTCCTAATGAGGATGTCACGTCCGATCTAAACACATTCGTAGAATTATGCGATGTGCAAAATAAAAAAATATGTGGACCATGATATTGTGAAGTTGAAATTATTTCCGTTTTCTTTGCGTGATCGTGCTAAACTTTGGTTCTCATCTTTGCCCCGCAATAGTATTGATTCTTGGAATAAGTGCAAAGATGCTTTTATCACAAAGTATTTTCCGCCCATAAAAATTATTTCTCTTAAAACTCAAATCATGAATTTTAAGCAACTTGAGGATGAACATATTACACAATCTTGGGGAAGAATGAAATTGATGCTAAGGAATTGCCCAACTCATGGGTTAATTATTTGGATGATCATACAATTTTTTTATGTGGGATTGAATTCTGTTTCTAGAAATCTTTTAGATTCCGCCGCGCGTGGTAATTTTATGGAGATTACATTGGGTGAAACTACTAAGTTTCTAGAAAATATTATGGAAAATCATTCACAATGGCATACCGACAGGGCACCTACTAGTAAAAGGTTAATTCGGTAGAAGAAATTAGTACCTTGAGTGAAAGAGTTTATGCTCTTATAAAATTGATTGCGAATGAAAATGCTCCTATTGATCTTAATGATGTGCCTTTGTCTACTTTGATTGAGCAAAATAGTGATGCCATAGAAGTGAATTTTATCTCGTGAAACAACTTCAACAACAATGCTTAGAGAGGAAATTTCAATCCTACTCCTTTTCCTAGAAATTCCTCAAATAATTATGATAATTCCTCTTATAATAATAATATAAACCCCTCTGATCTTTAGAATAATATTAAATAATTTATCAATACTCAAAAAGTTTTCAACACTACGATAGAAGAAAACTTGAGTAAGAGGGATGATATGGCTAGAAGTATTGATAGAAGTTCTAATGATGTGGAAAATTTCAAGTTGAAAATTTTTGTGCCTAAAGTAGAGGAATCAATTAAAGCTTTATATGTTTCTATGGATGAAAGTAAGAAAAGAACCGCTATGCTTACAGCTAAAACAGAATTTTTAGAAAGAGCGTTTTCTAGTGATTACTTCCATAAAAATGATGAAGATCTTAAAATGATTGGTGTTTCTTCTATTGATTCCTTGTTTAGTAATGTTAAGATTGAATAAAAAGGACTGGAGATGAGTCAAGTTTAGCTAAAAGGCATCCAGATAATTCGGAGCGTGAAAATCTTGTTGAAATTTTTGATCAAAGTGGGTTTGGAGAGGTCAAGACTTTAACTAGTTATCTGCCCACTATTTTGGATTATAAATACTTTAATTATGATAGTTGATCTTTGATTGATTGTATTTCTTTGTTGCAATCCACGATAAATTCATCTCATGCCTCTGAACAAAATAAAGCTTTTACTAAACATATTGTTGATGGCATGATGAAAGCTTTTGAAGAAAAGTTGGAATTAGAAGTTTCTATTCCTTGAAAATTGCATGATGAATGAGAACCTACCATCAAAAACAATATTAAAAATTATAAGTGCAATGCTTTATGTGATTTGGGTCCTAGTGTTTCCACAATTCCTAAGTCTCTTTGTGATGTGGTGAGTCTTACCAATATTGAAAAATGTTTTCTTAATTTGCATTTGGCGGATTCTACTATTAAAAATCCTTTGGGAAGAATTAATGATGTTCTTATTCTTTAAAATACGAATTATGTGCGCATATACTTTATTGTCCTTGATATTGATTGCAATTCGTCTTGTCCCATTATATTTGGTAGACCGTTTTTACGTACCGTAGGTTCCATGATTGACATGAAAGAAGGGAATATTAAATTTCAGTTTCCACTAACAAAGGGTATGGAAAACTTCCCTATAACCAAGATTAAATTTCCATATGAATCTACAATGAGGGAAACCTATGGATCATCCTCCAAGGATGACAACACTTGAGATCTATGCGTTATGCCTAGCTAGGGGCGTAAAACGATAACGCTTGTTGGGAGGCAACCCAATGAATAAATTTATTTTTTCTTTTTGTTTTCTGTTTTTGAGTGTTTGTACAATTATGCTTTTGTTATGATTGTGTTTTTATGTTCTATTTAGTGTTTTTTCCAAGTAAGACCTTTAGGATGATTCATCAGATGAGTAGAAACAATGCTGAATCTGAAACAGAAACTTTGTCTCAAGTGCACGAATTTTATTTTTTTACTGGAGCATGATAATGCGCTGAAATTTTAACACAGTACGGTTCTACAAATTATTTACATTGTCCTAATATGACAGAATTTTTGGGGTTACAGAAGTATGGTTATAGTACAGATTACTACAAATTGTTCTGTTTAAGACAGATTCTGTTTTCATTGCATTATGTGCTTGTTTTGATGAAGCTATGACTTGTATTGGATGGTATAAGCCTTGGTAAAGTTGGAATACAGTAGATATAATGCAATATTGAAATATGAATGGGTTTGCAACAGTACCTTAAGGTAATAATTTTTGCTTTATTATACTAACGGATCTCACGAGAATTTTGTTAAGTTTTGTGTGATTGAAGTTTTAGAGTTTTGGGTGACATCACGATGGATGAAGGAATAAGGAGTACAAAAGCCTAAGCTTGGGGATGCTTGCTGAACCCCAAGACAATATCTAAGCTTGGGGATGCCCCGAGTGACATCCCCTCTTTCTTCTAACGACCATCGGTATTCTACTTGAAACTATATTTTTATTCGTCACATATTATGTGTTTTGCTTGGAGCGTCTTGTATGATATGAGATTTTATTTTTTTGATTTTTTTAGTTTTTTATTTGTATCCTTGCTGGACACACCTATTTGAGAGAGACAAAATATGCTACGATTTGTTATAATTGCTCTATGTTCTTCACTTAAATCTTTTAGAGCTATGGAATTGCTCTAGTGCTTCACTTATATCTTTTTGATCACGGTGTGCTTTGTCATGTTTTAAGAAATGCTCTCATGCTTCACTTAGATATATTTGAGATTTGGTAATTTTGAAGAAATCCTCTCATGCTTCACTTAGGTTATTTTTGAGAGATGAAAAAAATTTATGCTCGTGATCTTCACTTCAATTTTTTGAGCTTGTCAAAAGCAAAAGTATGAAATTAGTCCCAAAGTGATAAATATTCAAGAGGGATATAATAAAAACTTTCATGAACATCATTGGACAAATTAAACTTGATTCTATGTAATAATTTTTAGATACGATGATAGTGATATGTGAGTCATGTTGATGAGTAATTATGCTTTAGTAAGAATATTGGTGTTAAGGTTTTTGATTCCCTATGCAAGCACGCAAGTCAATCGTTATGCAATGAAATTACATCATACTTATGGCGCGTTATTCGGTGTTAGTTATGCTCAATGCTTGTTTACATGATTTTTTGTTTCTTGGTTGGATGCTTCCCAACCTTTTGCTAGCCTTCACTTGTACTATGTAGGAATACTGTTTGTTGCATCCAAACTCCTTACACTCAGTTTTGCCATATGAGTCCACTATACCTACCTATATGCGGTATCTCCTTGCTGCTCTGAGAAAATTCGTGTGTGCCATCTCCAATTTTCAAAATAAATTTCTTTTTTGTGTACCCATACTAGCTCATGAGGTGGTGAAAGGTGGTTTATATTTTCTCATGCTAGATGTGTTATTCTCAAGATGAGTGTTTATTCACTTGTCATTGCATGAGAGTATGGCGGTAATAGGGATGCTCAGTCCCAATATGAAAAAAATGTTCTCAGATAATGAATTCCTTGGAAAGTGTTGGTATGGAGGGTACCCGTGGATACGACTAGACGTGGAATGTGAAAGAAATGGTGGAAAAGGAATAAACTTTATTTTCTGTTTGGGAACCGCCTATGATGCATCTAGCATGGAAAGTATGGGGAACTCTAAGTCGTTCTCGTTGACTGGAAAAGTATACCTCCCAAAATGCTTTATCTCTAAATTTTTCGCTTTGAGCTCTGGTACCTCTACAAATCTCTACTTCCCTCTGCGAAGGGCCTTTCTATTTACTTTATGCAAATTTTATTTTGTGTCACCATTTTTCTTATAAAAGCACCAACTAGGGGGCACTATGATCGTACTTGAGCATTGGGTGTAGCTAACATGCAAGTGTGTTTCATGAGTAGATCAATGATTGAGCATGATGGTCTAGGGATAACTTTCTTTAGTGTAGATATTTTGAAAGACATGGTTGGTTGTCGATATGCTTGAGTATTAAAATCTTCATGTCAAAACTAGACTATTGCTTTAAAACCATGTAAAATTCCAAATATCCATGCTACAAAGAAAAGAATATGTGATGAACATGATAGGCAGCATTCCACATCAAAAATTATGTTTTTATCATTTACCTACTCGAGGACGAGTAGGAATTAAGCTTGGGGATGCTGATACGTCTCCGACGTATCTATAATTTTTGATTGTTCCATGGTGTTATGTTATCATTCTTGGATGTTTTACAATCATTTTATAGCAACTTTATATCATTTTTGGGACTAAACTATTCACATAGTGCCTAGTGCTAGTTGATGTTTTTGCTTGTTTTTTACCTCGTAGGAAATCAGTACTAAACGGAGTCCAATCGCAGGAAAACTTTTTGGAGATTTTTTATGGACCGGAAGAGCCAACCAGGCCAAAGAAGTACCCGAGAGGCGCCCCGAGGTGGGCACCACCCACGAGGGCGTGCCAGGAGGCCCAGGTGTGCCCCGGTGGCTGGTGCCCTCCTTGGTGGCCTCCTCCACCGCCTCTTTGCCCTATAAATCCACCCAATATTCCACAAACCCTTAGGGAGTTGACGAAAAACAATTCCAGCCGCCACAAGTTCCAGAACAACGAGATCCAATCTAGAGCCCTATTCTGGCACTCCGCCGGAGGGGAACACGATCACGAAGGGGTTTATCATCCTCATTGGTGCCTCTCCGATGATGCGTGAGTAGTTCATATCAGACCTACGGGTCTGTAGGAAGTAGCTAGATGGCTTCTTCTCTCTATGTTTCTCAATACAATGGTCTCTTGGAGATCTATTTGATGTAATGCTTTTGTGCGATGTGTTTGTTGGAATCCGATGAACAATGAGTTCATGATCAAATTTTGCCTTGAACTTTATATCCAATCTTGATTATTATAGCCTCATGTTTCTTCTCCGATATTTGGGTTTTGTTTGGCCAAGTTGATCTATTTATGAGATCCTATGATGGCAACTCCCACCTCCCACCTCCCACCACGGCGACCCAATGGCGATCTGGCGCTCTAGCCGGCGTTTCCTCCATCCTCGCCGCTCCTCTGCTCAGGTGAACCCTCCCGACCCCCCTCACGTGGTCGTGCATGGCTTGCATGGGTGGCTCTATGTTGGATCTGGATTTTTCGCCTGGTTTGGCTTTCGCCGATGAGGTTTATCGTCACTCTGGTGTTACGGTGCACCCCATGAAGCACCGCCGCTCTTTCATCATGGTGGTTTCTTTTTGTCGTCATGTGTTCCGTCTTTCGACGGACACAGTCGCCGCAGCTCTGGAATCTGTGATTGGGGGATCGACTATTGAGTTTCGTGTCTCTCAAGTGACAGACTCGGTTTTCTCCTTCAAAGTGTCCTGCATGCAAGTCGGTTTTCATATTCTTGACTTACGCTCATTCAAATGCTCATGTTTTAAGTGCTTTTTCCATCTATGGGGGCATGGTGGTCCTAATTGGCGTCGGGAATTCGCTCTGTGGAAGAAGCAATGTGATGCTGAATGGATTATTGTAAGTCCTTCTAAGAGGAGATCCGCACTAGGTCTCATGGAGATGCATTCTAGACCCCTAAAATCTTCTCTTAAATCTGGATCTTCGGTTCGTAAGAAGCTCACATTCGCATCACTCCAGCAATATGAAGTTTGCAAGGGTTACAGATGTCCTGTTTCCCACGAGGAGCTACTCACGCTTGAATAGGCTGGTTATTCGGTGCCTTCTCCGGAACGTGTCATCATCTCGGCGCCATCGCCGGCTGAACTCCGGTGGACGACAGCCATGCCGCATATTACGTTCGGCACAATTTCTCGCCAGGATTCATCCCCCGGATCTTCCGGCGCTGATTTTCAAATTGCCAAATTAAACGGAACTTCTTCCGTGCAACAAGGTGTTGCAACTGATCCTGCCGAGATTCATGGTATTTTGAATTATGAGAATCAATTTTTGGGGGACAGTTTGGATTCTGGGCCGATTTCCATGCTCATTAATGAGCCTGCTGAGGTTTCCTCCTTTTCTCGGCCCGAACCTAATCCTAGGATGGATATTCCATCCTCGCAGGAAGCCCATCTGGCCTTTGATGAACTCATTAAAGGCATGGTCGAGGAAATCTTTTCTTGCTCGATTTGCAACGCTCGGGGCCATCTAGCTGCCAACTGCACGGCTTCGCCTGGATTCGGTGACAACACTGTGGGCCACGCACGATCTAGAGGAGCCTCTTTTATGCGTAATTATTGTCTTACTTGGAACTGTAACAGTCCCACCACCTCCCCTGTCACTGATATCTCGGGAACTGTTGATACTCTTGGCAAAACCGCAACGCGTGTAGCACAGTTCCGTCCTGTCACATCGTCGTCGCATCCTCGAACTCCCTACGAGACGCCGCCTGCCACTCCTCCACCGCCTCCTGCAATGGCGAACTTCGAGCTTGATCCAGAGTTATTCCTCCCGCCTGGCCACAACATCATCGACAGAGGTCCTGACCGGCTGCCTCGGACCTACACCACGCCAGCGGTCCCCATCATTCGACGTCATGAGCATTCATAATCGCTGAAGTCCCCATCAGCTGACAACGTGATCCAGGTACGGCAAGAAGTAGCTGCTCTTCTGCTTCACCGAGGTTACATTTTCGGTCTGCCCAGCCATGGATTGAGGGCGTTGGACTGTTTGAGCTCAGAGATGCGGCGGAAAGCTATGCTGCGGTCCACATGGTGCCGCAAGAAGTTGCTCATAACTCTGTGGTGCGCTTCCTGCGACATGATCAGGGAGTTGGTTTCCGCGGGCAAGAGGGTTTTCGCGATGGCTGCCTCATGATTCTGGGGGTCCCCCTCGACTTCCGCAACACTGAAGATCTGAGGGCTGCTGTCAACACCTTCGGCGAGTTCCACCATTGGGTCAGCGATGATCCTTATTTAGTTCGTTCCATCGTGTTTGCTTCGTTTCCAGATGACCGACTCGTCCCCCGCGGTATCAACTTCTCTGAATATGCTGCTTGGGGGGGCAAGGTTTCCTGGTCTGCACTAGTATATATCCTGGGGGCGGCGGCTGCCGAAATACTGCCTAATGACGAGGATCCCATGCCCCTCAATGGCAATCCTCACCCGCTCCCTGGTCATCTTGTCCACGACAATCTGCAATTCGCTCTGCCTCCGTACACTGCGCTGGGTTGGAATGCGGTGCCACTAGCACCTGAAGATCCAGTGGTTCCTGCTGCTGATGCTGTTGATGCCGGTGGTTGGGGTCAGCCGCCGGCAGCCGCTGATGGAGGAGGATGGGAACCTGAAGCAGCCCCGGAGGCACCTGCTGCTGATCCTGTTCAGGATCAAGAGTCCATGGTGATTGATCAACCGAGTCCTTCCTCTTCGGACTCGGTTCATGAGCTTGTGGACCTCGACCCTCAGCCGCAGGGTCACATGGAGGCGGAACTTGCTCATGAAGCACCACCGGCCCCTGACCTGGAGGTGGTTGTGGCCAACCCTGTTGCCCCGGATGCTGGCTTGGCACCGGCTGCCTAGGGTCATGATGCTGAGCCGGAGGAGGAGGTGCCTGCCATGGAGGAGGCGCAAGAGGACAATCCTCTGGCAATTGTCCTATACAAACCCCCTCACATTCAAACTGACAACCTCTTTGTTGGGGCTGCAAGGGTTTTCTACGGGCCTCCTCAGCCGCCAATTCTATCCTGGGCGCGCACTTTTGATGCTCTCATGGGAGTTGCGACTTCTATGCATGTGCCTCGCCAACTGCAGATGTCAATTCTGGAGCCCATTATGATCCCCAAGCGATCTTGGTCGGCAGCTTTTGATCCTGATGCTCCAGCGCTACCATCACCAGAGCCTGCTGGCGACGCTCTCTCAGTGCAGGAGGTAATCCCTCTCAGTCCATCTTCATCTGCGAAGGACTTCACTTTTCATTCTCCTGCTCCAACGAAGAAAGGGACCCGCAAGAAGGCCACTCCGGCCGTCGACTCCTCTGTCCGTCGATGTACTCGCGTCTCCATCAAGCGCGATGGCTTCAAACCCATACTGCAGGAGCTGCCAGCGGACGTCCCCAAGAAAAGGAAGCCCAAGGCCAAGCCAATGCCCTCCCCATCGCAGGAGACTGATGATGTGCAAGTACCTCCTTCCACTCCTATTCCGGTGATTCAGGAGGTTGGGCAGTCACTAGGCATTGCCCCTGAGAAGCTTACGGTGGATCGACTTATGGAAGATCCTGCTGATTCCGCGCCATCGTCTGCTGATGTTTAATTCACCTATGTTAATTTTTTACTATACTGGCTACGTGTACTGCGAGACTTCTGCATGCTCTGTCTTTTGGTTATCTGAACCTTGGTCGCAACGGCTATTACAAAGCCCTGCTTTTGCTCTATATATATTGTGCAATGGATAGTCGTTCTACGAGAAGTTGGCGTGTGCTTTGTTGGAATGTGCGTGGCCTAAATTCGGACCATAGGCAACGTGCGGTCCGTAACAAGATTGATGAGAGCCTAGCTGTTGTGGTGTGCTTGCAGGAAACCAAAATGCAGTCAGTTGAGTTTCGTACAGTCAAATGTTTATGTCCCAAACAATTTGATCAGTTTGCCTACTCTCCCTCCAGGGGCGCATCAGGGGGGCTCATCACCCTTTGGAACTCCTCCATTCTTACCGGTCAGTTAGTTGAATGCACTCTCTATGGTTTGATCATCTCTTTTACCTCAAATCACACTGGTGAATCCTGGACTTTAGTGAATATCTTTGGTCCTTGTCAAGGTGAGGCAGAGATCTTTTTGTTAGCTGGTTATATAATCTCCATATACCCGCTTGGGCTAATAGGTTGCTTCTTGGAGATTTTAATTTCATTAGATCCCTTGATAACAGAAACCTTCCTGGGGCTGATGTAAATGACATGTTCATCTTCAATGAAATTATTGGGCATATGGGATTGCTGGAACTTCCCATTAAGGGCGGATCTTTCACTTGGTACAATATGCAAGATTCCCCTCTTTTGGAGCAGCTTGACTGGTTTTTCACATCAGCCAACTGGATCTCCTCATATCCTCTTACACAAGTGTTACCCCTTGCCAAGACAGCTTCTGACCATGTTCCTTGTGTGGTCACTGTCAACACTTCCATCCCTAAGTGCAATCTATTCCGCTTTGAAAACTACTGGGTTGAAATGGAGGGTTTCATGGAATGTGTTCGGCAATCCTGGCTCATTCCTTCAAGGAAAACCTACATTACTGCTGTCATTATGGATAAGATGAAACATCTTAGGCAGGCTCTGAAAAAGTGGCACACAAATCTATCTGAGTTAAAAACGTTCATCTCCAGATGTAATCAAGTCGTGCTGTGTTTGGATGAGCTTGAGGAGTTGATGTCACTTTTCAGACCAGAGGCTAACTTCAGAAAAATTGTTAAATTACATTTGGAGCATCTTTTGCATCTACAGTGTTTATACTGGAAAAAGAGAGCCACTATGAAATTTGTTAAAGTTGGTGAGGAAAACACCAAATTCTTCCATGCTATGTGTCACATCCCTGACCCCTTAAGCAAGTTAGATTGTGCTCATGTTTTTCTTTGCATTTGCATCTAAGAATTTTTCCAACAAGAACAAGAAAGTGGTAAAGGAAAAACTCAAAACCCTAGCCACTACTTTAAATAAAGGAAATCTCAAACTAGTTAAAATCAATGAACCCAAAATGGCCTCAAGAAAAGTTCAAACTTTCTGATAAATCATGAAAGTAAATGAGCAATGAAGAAAACATTTTTCTTGACACTATAAGCATTTTAAATAAGTGCAAAAAGCTACTGGCTTCAAGTCTTAAATTTGAAATCAGAAACTTTAAACTTTCAAAAATGTTAAAAACTTTATGAATGGTTGGAAATATTCCAACAAATATTCTAGGGTGCTTAACATAGTTTTTACAATTTATTTGGGAGTTGAAATAAATAGAAAATTAGTGAAATAGAAAAACAGAAACAAAAACAGAAAGAAAATGGAAAACTCTTACCTGTCGCCTAGCCGGCCCATCCCATCTTCCTCAGTCGTCTCCTCCCCCGCGCCAGTAGGAGCAGGAGGTGGCCGCCGCGTACTCCGGCGCGGCCACGCACATGTGCACCTGCCTGGCCGCCGCCTCGCGCTGGCAAGGCTGGGGATAAGCTCTCCGAGCCCGTGGCTATCCATTCCCAGCGCCAGTTCTCCCCCTCCTCTCGGATCTCTCCTCCCTCCTTCTGCCGCCATTGGAGCCCGATCAGAGCTCGAGCTCCTCGTCGTTCTAGCCGACCTCCCTTCCTTCTGAGCCGCGCATTAGCTCCGCCGCAACCCCCTGAAGCTTCCTAGCCACGAGCCCGACGCCCAGATGCAGTGAATCGACGCGCAGCTAACGTCTTCTTCCTCGGGTCACCGAAGATCGCCGCCGACGCTCTCCCTCTCCAGGCCATCCCGAGCAGACTAGCGCCACCACTGCACTCCCCGTGAGCATGCGGTCATTTCCCCTAAGATCTCCCCGTCGATCCCCTCCTCTAGGCTTAGTTCCATCGGAGCCCGACGAGGACCGCCGCTGCGGCTCATCGTCGGTAGCCCTCCGATGACGGGTTGGTCAGTCTGAGGCCACCAACAGCCTCAGGACATCATGTAGATGCGTTCAGTGCCCAGACCCGCGCGTTTTGCCCCTGTATTCGATGGCTTCGACGATGGCCGAACTTGGTCGCCGCCAAGCTCGTCACCGGCGTTGATCCCGGCCGCCCCAGCCCTTGGGGCTTGTCCCATCGTGCGCGCCATCGAGTGGCCGTTCCTCCCATGGTCTCAGCCGTGCGTTTGGCCCTCTGTGCGTCATTTCCGAGCCCCCCCGACGTTCTGGTGCTCGCCGGAGGCTCCCCGCCGGCGAGGACGACCTCGCCGCCGGTGGATCTCGGCTGGCCTGAGCCACTGACTGGTGGGGCCAGCCTCTGGCAAGATTAGAGATAATAAAAATAAATCAATTAAATTAATAAGACACTAACATGTGGGTCCAGTGAGTTTAATTAACTAAATAAGATTAATCCTAATCTAAAATTGACCAGGGACACTGACCAGTGGGTCCCACTGGTCAGGTTTGACTTTCAACGGCGAGATGGACCTGCTGATGTCATGCTGATGCAATAAAAGTATTTTCGAGTATAAAAATAATTCCAGAAATGTTCAAAACTTGAAAAATTTATAGAAATTAATCTGTAACTCCAATGAAAATAATTTATATATGAAAAAGTATCAGAAAAATTCAAGGAATCTGAATATGCTATTTTCAATCATGTTTGAAAAAATTACAGAACCCAAACATGTCGATTAATGAATAAGCCAATTCTTAAAAATACTTTATAAATGGAATTTGGAAAATATTCAAATTTCACTATGAATGACATGATCACACATTGTCCTAATTACAAAACAGTACCTTAACATGACATCTCATGCATGTTAACATCGAGTTGGGCTGAGCACCAGGTTGAATCAATTAAATCGGTATCCGGGAATACCTCGTTTGAATTGATGTCCGAATATGATTCAAATAAATTTCAAACCTAATACATGTTGATTATAATAGTTTATCACCTTGCATTCTCATGCCATGCTCATGCATCATCTTGTTCGCATATGATTGTTTTTTTGATTGTTGCCCTTCATCTCGGTAGGCTCTGCACCCCCGGATTCCACGGAATATCCGTCTGACGGATATTGTCCCTCCTCTGAGCAACAAGGCAAGCAACCATTTTGATCATCCCGATAAATCCCATGTTCTTTCTCCTGCACTTATTTATTGCATTAGGATCAAATGCTTCAACTGCTTTTGCCACGTTAGTTGAACCCACTTCCTTTGCATGACCTATCCTTGTCACAGTAAATAGCCGAACCTTGCAACCTAGCATACCTGGTAGTTGCTTGAGCTATGATGTGTCGTATCCTTCTATGCATGCTATGCTTAGAGTTGTTTATGGTCTGTCATCTGGGAGATGAACAAAATTGTGAGAATGTGTTCGGTAGGCAAAGGTTGTGTGTTGAACCTGATTTGGTAAAGGTACCGGTGGAAGGCTGTGTAGGAGTACATGGCGGGTTGTTTCATTGGAACCGTCCTTAGGAACTGAGTTCCGTGTATGTAATCCAAGACTAGATACTACCACATGCTGGGCCCTGAAATATGACCCCGCTCGGCCTATTAATCGCTTAGTACTCGGTCCAGGAGTTGCAAGTAGTTTCTGGTGTTTATAGTAATGCTGGAGGCCGTGCATGGTGCTGACCTGAGAGGTGGGCCGTGATGCGGTAGGCAGTGGCACGGTGTACCAAGTGGCACCCGGATGGTGGGCTTGGGAACCCTGCGCACATCGTTTGAGGCCGTGGCGGAAACCTCGGCCGGACTTCCGTACGGGTTACTCTCAGATAGGCGATAAACCTGGACTAGGTACTAGTGTGGTTAACGGTCGTGGCCGACTCCCTCGCTGGACTTCTACTTGAAGGTTGCCGAGGTGCAAGACGTGCACATGGTGATAAGTGGCGAGAGCGTGTGTTACAAAGTACACCCCTGCAGGGTTATGATCTATTCGAATAGCCGCGTCCGCGGATATGGACTACTTGGAGACATATGTTGTTCATAGATAACTTCAATGACTACTCCTAAAATTGTCAAGATAACCGTGAGTGTCGTGGATGGCAATTCCGTATGGAGACAGAATGATTCCACGATAGTGTATTGTTGTGGTGTTAGTGGACTCGTGTGCGAGAAATCAAGTTGTCAAAATTATTTAAAAATGTAATTTGTCTAGCCACGAGTCAATTGCTGGCTTTCCGCATGAAACCCCACAATACCTTATTGATACTTTGCATGAGTAGTTAGTTATCCTAAAGTCTTGCTGAGTACCTTCGTACTCATGTTTGCTTAATAAATGTTGCAGAGGTTGCTAGTGACCCTAATGGAGGGTTCTTCGTAGACATCGACGACGACGAGTAGCTGGTGTCCCAGCTACGATCTGGCCCTACGTTGGATCTGTAGTATAGTCAGGCCATGTGCCTTCTAGTTGCACCTGTCTGTACTGAGACAATTTTAAACTCTTCCGCTAGCTTGTAACTGAATGACTGCTATTATGGGTCGTGAGACCCTTAATGTGTAATATTATATGTGTGGCTCTTCCGAGCCTCTTAAATAAAGCTTGTATGTTTATGGTTATGTTGTGATGCCATCGATGTATCTATACATATCGGTATGCCATGCGTACGTGTGTCGTACTTGATATGCATGGGGTTCGATTACCTAGTCGTGAACTTTAGTAGCACTCCTTACAAGGAAATGCCCCTCTGTGATCCAACGAGCCTTGGTAGTTTGCTATTGGTCCAGACACATTGGTTGACCGGCATGTGTCCTTCTTAGCTGTTGTGTCTGTCCCCTTTGGGGAAATGTCACACGATGTAATGGAGTCCTTGTAGCTTGCTACGACTCGTCTACACTCGCTGGTGAACGACACCTGCTTTGTTGGGTCATGTATGCCTGTCCTTGTGCGGTACTGCCACTTTGGTTTGTGACTAGACTTGTCGATCCGGGTTCTTTGACATTGGAATGCTAGCGACACTATTGCATACGTGAGTCAAAAGACGCAAACGGTCCCGGCTAAGGTAAGACTGCAGCCGTGGAGTTAACCGTGCATGAGACCACAAAGAGATGTGATGTGTTACAGGCCAGATTCCTATGACTTAGGATCGGGGTCCCGACAGCGTTGGTATCAGAGCCTAACTGACTGTAGTATTACTAAGCCAAACTGGTCGAAGTTGAGTCTAGAATTGCTCTAGTTATATATAAGGGAATTGTTTGTGGAAGGGAACGTAAGACTCTTGTTCTCTTCTCAAGTTATTCTATTCTGGTCATCCTCGTCTTTTCTGCGGGAATTAAGGCGTAGGTTACTCATCTTCTTCTAGGCTCGTTTTTCTGATCGGTAGATTATAGGACTAAGGGTCAAGAGATATTGGGTTTCTTTCATTTCTAGGGAAAAGGAAGTAAGTTTGATGATCAGAGAGTTGAACTTGATGGTTGAGTGGTTACGCCATTCCATTTTGGGTTGTCTCAAAATTTGTTTTTGAGCATTTACACCCATTATGCTGCCCAATTTTGCATTTAGAGCTCTAATGCTTTTGCATTACTCTCTATTTACAGATGCCTGGGCGTCCTTCTCGTCAGGTGGTACGTCTGACCAGGTGCATTGATGTACCGGGTCATACGGCCATGCTGGTCAGGGTGATGTCGGTGTGCGGTTACCGCTGGTACCCTAAGTACACAGTGGAGGAACAGTACCGAGACTTCAACCAGAGCCAGTACATCTGCACTGTTAGGGTATTTCCAGACTACCCTGGAGCTGAGAAGACAATCCATTGGTCCTATGGGTTGGGAGTCACTGTTGACATGGCGGTACAAGATGCTGCCTATTCAATGCTGACCATTATGAGAGCGAGACATGCACTGCTGCGGAATTCAGAGTTCTGCTATGTTCCGGCCTCTCAGCCTGGTGAAGAGGGATACCTCAGTGGAGTCTATTTTGATTCTTCTATGGAGGATCCACTTTTGCAGTCCACAGTTGAGATGCTAGAGAACAGAGACAGGGATGCTCGTGCTCTCCGCATGGAGCTTTATGCTACCCGTGCCCGTCTGTGGACGGCTTTGACGCAGCTGGCATCGGTAGTCCAGACAGGGTATGGAGAGATGGAGATGCTGAACCCTGTTAGGACCCATCTTCCGGCTCACGTTGACTGGCCAGCTATAGGAGGAGTCACACCTCTTCGGGGACCCCTCTTACCACCAGTCAGGGGACCAAGGCCACATCCGTGTCCTTATGGATCCCAGGGATCTCAGGCTAGAGTGTTTCCTGATCCGCAGGTTGAGCTTCCAGGTCATGGAGGTAATCTCTATGAGATGTTCTATGCGGATGCCTGAGCTGTGAGTGGAAGGATAGTATGGTAGTAGCCGTACGTTCACAGTCCTGCGTGACTTGTGAAGTATGCCTGTGATGTGAAATGAATTTCGGAGGCCTAGATAAATAATGTATAGGAAGCTTGTAAGCCTCTGATGAGTAGTATCATAATTTCAGTAGTTTGCTCTTCGGTTAAGGTTGTACTGAACTATGTAAGGGTGTGTATGAACCATGGTGTATATATAGCAGTTGCTTGTTACCATGCTGTTCGGGTATTTATTTCCGCATTCCGTGTGTTCAGTACATTCTTAATCCATAGCTAGTATTGATACGATATCGGTCTAAGCTGTGAGTTTGTTTGTCAGGATGGTGTTCACCAGGTTGAACCGTGCCCCTGGTCATGAGCAAGGCGAGGGTAGTCAAGCGTCGCAGGAAGACCTGCCTCACCCGCCCTCTCTAGCGGAAGTGATGCTTGAGGTAGGGAGAAATAAAAGGGAGACCAACCGACTGTTAGAGCGTATTGAGCAGAATACGGCTCGTGAGCCCAGGATTGCTGCAGTGTCCCTCAACGACTTTGTGAAGTTGAATCCTCCAAAGTTTCATCATTCCGTCGATCCCCTCGACGCTGATGACTGGCTGTGCAGCATCTCACGCAAGATTCGCTCTGCGAATGTGTCTGAGGCTGACAAGGTAACCTTTGCGGCGTATTTCCTCGAGGGACCCGCCAATCTGTGGTGGGAGAACTTTGAAGCTATGCGTCCCGCTGAACCAGCAGCCACATGGGCAGACTTCAGTGCAGCCTTTCGTGTGCACCATATTCCAGAGGGCCTGATGGACAGAAAGAGAGAGGAGTTCTGTGCCTTCACTCAGGGCAAGTTGACTGTGGATGCCTATAGCCGCGAGTTCGGTAACCTCGCCCGCTATGCAATAGAGGAGGTGTCTACTGGCGCCAAGAAGCAAGCAAGGTTCCGTAAGGGTCTGAGCCCTGAGCTTCGTCGTGATCTGCGCCTCCATGAGTGTGCAAGCTTTCAAGCCCTGGTCAACAAAGCGATCAGTGCCGAGACGGGTCATACTGACTTTGAAGCCACAAGGAAGCACTCCCGTGACTTTGGTTCGTCTTCTGGTTCCGCGTTTCCGAAACGTAGGCTGTGGGTTCCGAATAGTTCTCTGCCGCCAAGATACACTCCGAGGCCATCCTACGTGGCGCCTCAGACAAATCAGACCAACCCTCCAGCAAAAGCTTATGGTGGTCCAGCTAGCAATGCTGCACCACGTGCCAACCAAGTGATATGCTACAAGTGTGGAGAACCCGGGCACTATTCCCGTGAGTGTCCTCAGAATGTGGGTGCCAAGCAACCCGGAAAGTCCGTCGGGCAGGCCAAGTCGGGCAAAGCTTACTATGTGAAGCCAACTCCTGCACGTGGCCGTGTGAACTATGTGTCAGCAGAAGAAGCCGCAGAGGATCCCGACGTCATGCTGGGTACGCTTCTTGTTAATCATCACCCACCGTCCGTTCTCTTTGACACTGGGTCTTCTCATTCCTTAATTTCAGAAAGTTATGCACAGTTGCATAACATGTCTTTTTGTGATATGCCAATTCCATTGGTTGTCCAAACTCCTGGTAGTAAATGGCAAAACTCTAGGATAACCTATGACAATGAAATTCTAGTAGACAGGCTAGTTTTTCTAGCCTCATTGATAGCATTGAAATCTTCGGATATTAATATCATCTCGGGCATGGACTGGATGTCAGCTCACTATGCCAAGATTGATACCCATTCTAGAAATGTCCAGCTTACCCATCCCTCGGGTGAGATAGTAAATGTCTCTACTCGAGTTGCCAAATGCCAACTCTATTCCCTAAATGCCAACCCTCTTCCGGAACTTGAAGACATTCCGGTAGTCCGTGACTTCCCGGATGTTTTTCCAGAGGAACTGCAAGGAATTCCACCTGACAGAGATGTGGAGTTTGTGATAGATCTTGTTCCGGGAACTGTCCCAATAGCCAGAAGACCATATAAGATGGCACCCCTGGAGCTAGCCGAACTTAAGAAGCAATTAGATGAGGCCTTGAACAAAGGTTTCATTCGTCCTAGCTCTTCTCCTTGGGCTTGTCCCGTCCTCTTCGTCAAGAAGAAAGACGGAACGGATCGGATGGTTGTAGATTACCGACCAGTTAATCTGGTCACCATAAAGAACAAGTATCCGCTCCCCAGGATCAACGACCTGTACGATCAGCTCGCTGGATCCTCAATCTTCTCCAAAATGGATTTGAGGTTGGGATACCATCAAATCAAGATCAAGAAAGGGGACATTCCAAAAACGGCTTTTGTTACTCGTTATGGCCAATACGAGTACATCGTCATGTCCTTCGGTTTAACCAATGCCCCAGCCACCTTCTCTCGTCTGATGAGTTCAATCTTCATGGAGTATTTGGATAAATTCGTCGTGGTATAGCTCGATGAT
This sequence comes from Hordeum vulgare subsp. vulgare, assembly GCF_904849725.1. NCBI lineage: Eukaryota > Viridiplantae > Streptophyta > Magnoliopsida > Poales > Poaceae > Hordeum > Hordeum vulgare. Next base: position 369,901,050 of record NC_058523.1, read on the forward strand.
ATTCTCATCTACTCGAAGAACGAACAAGAACATGCCGAGCATCTAAGGCTGGTATTGATGAAACTTCGAGAGCATCGCCTTTATGCCAAGTTTTCAAAATGTGAATTCTGGTTACCAGAAGTGACCTATCTAGGACACGTAATCTCTGGTAAGGGTATTGCTGTCAATCCCGAGAGAGTTCAAGTTGTCCTTGATTGGACTCAACCTGAATCGGTTAAGAAAGTTAGGAGTTTTCTTGGTCTAGCGAGCTATTGTCGCCGCTTTGTCGAGAATTTCTCCAAGGTTGCAAAGCCTCTAACTGAACTCCTCAAGAAGGATAAAAAGTTCGAGTGGACACCACAGTGTGAACATAGTTTTCAAGAACTGAAAAGACGCCTGACTTCCGCACGTGTGTTGCTACCACCAGATTTTTCTAAGGACTTTGTTATCTTTTACGACGCCTCGCGACAAGGATTAGGTTGCATTCTCATGCAAGATCGTCATGTGATCGCATACGCATCTCGACAGTTGCGTCCACATGAGGATAATTATCCCACACATGACCTTGAGCTTGCAGCTGTGGTCCATGCACTAAAAACCTGGCGACATTACCTTTTGGGTAATCGTTGCGAAATATTCACTGATCACCAAAGTCTGAAATATATCTTCACCCAACCGGATTTGAATCTCAGGCAAAGACGGTGGGTTGAGTTGATCTCGGATTACGACTTAGGGATAACTTACACCCCGGGGAAGGCCAATGTTATGGCCGATGCACTAAGTTGTAAATCTTATTGTAACAATTTGATGCTACAACAAGGTCAACCACATCTCCATGAGGACTTTCGGAAGTTGAATCTCCATATTGTTCCTCAAGGATTCCTTTCTACCCTGGTGGCGAAGCCTACTCTTAAGGATCAAATTATAGCTGGCCAAAAGCGTGATAAGGGTATATCACGGATCAAGGAGAATATTTTTAGCGAAAACGCTAAAGAATTTTCCATGAATGATCAAGGTGTTGTGTTCTTTCAGAATCGTCTAGTGGTTCCTAAGAACCCATATCTAAGGCAGTTAATCCTTAAGGAGGCCCATGACTCTCCTCTCACCATTCATCCCGGTAGTACTAAGATGTATCAGGACCTACGCCAGAGGTTCTGGTGGACTAGGATGAAGAGAGAAATTGCTGAGTTCGTTGCTAACTGCGATGTTTGTCGTCGAGTTAAGGCAGAACATCAAAGGCCTGCTGGCACCCTTCAACCTCTAGCTATTCCTGAATGGAAATGGGATAATGTTAGCATGGATTTCATTACCGGATTTCCCAAGACCAAGAAAGGAAATAATGCTATCTTTGTGGTCATTGACCGTCTTTCCAAAGTGGCTCATTTTCTTCCCGTTCGTGAGAGTATAACAGCTAGCCAGCTAGCAGAGTTATATATCTCCCGAATAGTGTCTCTTCATGGTGTTCCCCTGGAGATTAACTCGGACCGTGGGAGTATCTTTACTTCTCGCTTCTGGGAAAGTTTTCAGAATGCCATGGGGACTCACTTATCTTTTAGTACTGCTTTCCATCCCCAATCAAGTGGTCAAGTAGAAAGAGTGAATCAAATCCTAGAAGATATGCTTCGAGCTTGTGTTATATCGTTCGGTATGAATTGGAGAAGTGCCTTCCATTCGCCGAATTCGCTTATAACAATAGTTATCAATCAAGCTTGGGCAAAGCCCCTTTTGAAGTTCTCTATGGACGAAGATGTCGAACACCTCTTAATTGGTCAGAAACCGGAGAGAGGCAACTCTTTGGCCCGGACATGATCCAGGATGCAGAAGTGCAGGTTCACATTATTCGTGAAAAGTTGAAAACAGCCCAGTCTCGTCAAAAGAGCCACTATGATCGTCATCATAAGGTTGTGACCTTTGAAGTTGAGGAGAAGTCTTACCTTCGGGTTACACCTTTGAAGGGTACCCATCGATTCGGTATCAATGGAAAGTTGGCTCCTCGTTACATTGGTCCTTTTCGCATTCTTGCCAAACAAGGAGAAGTTGCCTACCAGTTGGAACTTCCTCCGCATCTTTCCAAGGTTCATGATGTTTTCCACGTCTCGCAACTCAGGTGTTGCTTTTCGGATCCTATCCGTGAAGTGGACCACGAAACGCTTGATCTCCAAGATAACCTTTCATACCGAGAATACCCGGTGCGTATTATTGATCAAGCTGAGCGTACCACTCGACGTCGAAACCTCAAGTTTCTTAAAGTTCAATGATCAAATCATTCTGAAAAGGAGGCAACTTGGGAAAGAGAGGATCGTCTCCGACTTGAGTATCCGGCGTTATTCCCGACGACTTCTAAATCTCGGGACGAGATTCTTTTGAGTGGGGGTGAGTTGTCACATCCCTGTCCCCTTAAGCAAGTTAGCTTGTGCTCATGTTTTTCTTTGCATTTTCATCTAATAATTTTTCCAACAAGAACAAGAAAGTGGTAAAGGAAAAACTCAAAACCCTAGCCACTACTTTAAATAAAGGAAATCTCAAACTAGTTAAAATCAATGAACCCAAAATGGCCTCAAGAAAAGTTCAAACTTTCTGATAAATCATGAAAGTAAATGAGCAATGAAGAAAACATTTTTCTTGACACTATAAGCATTTTAAATAAGTGCAAAAAGCTACTGGCTTCAAGTATTAAATTTGAAATCAGAAACTTTAAACTTTCAAAAATGTTGAAAACTTTATGAATGGTTGGAAATATTCCAACAAATATTCTAGGGTGCTTAACATAGTTTTTACAATTTATTTGGGAGTTGAAATAAATAGAAAATCAGTGAAATAGCAAAACAGAAACAAAAACAGAAAGAAAATGGAAAACTCTTACCTGTCGCCTAGCCGGCCCATCCCATCTTCCTTAGTCGTCTCCTCCCCCGCGCCAGTAGGAGCAGGAGGTGGCCGCCGCGTACTCCGGCGCGGCCACGCACCTGTGCGCCTGCTTGGCCGCCGCCTCGCGCTGGCAAGGCCGGGGATAAGCTCCCCGAGCCCATGGCTATCCATTCCCAGCGCCAGTTCTCCCCCTCCTCTCGGATCTCTCCTCCCTCCTTCTGCCGCCATTGGAGCCCGAGCAGAGCTCGAGCTCGTCGTCGTTCTAGCCGACCTCCCTTCCTTCTGAGCCGCGCATTAGCTCCACCGCAACCCCCTGAAGCTTCCTAGCCACGAGCCCGACGCCCAGATGCAGTGAATTGACGCGCAGCTGACGTCTTCTTCCTCGGGTCACCGAAGATCGCCGCCGACACTCTCCCTCTCCAGGCCATCCCCGAGCAGACTAGCGCCACCACTGCACTCCCCGTGAGCATGCGGTCATTTCCCCTAAGATCTCCCCGTCGATCCCCTCCTCTAGGCTTAGTTCCATCGGAGCCCGACGAGGACCGCCGCTGCGGCTCGTCGCCGGTAGCCCTCCGGTGACGGGTTGGTCAGTCTGAGGCCACCAACAGCCTCAGGACATCATGTAGATGCGTTTAGTGCCCAGACCCGCGTGCTTTGCCCCTGTATTCGATGGCTTCGACGATGGCCGAACTTGGTCGCCGCCAAGCTCGTCGCCGGCATTGATCCCAGCCACCCCAGCCCCTGGGGCTTGTCCCATCGGGCGCGCCATCGAGTGGTCGTTCCTCCCATGGTCTCAGCCGTGCGTTTGGCCCTCTGTGCGTCATTTCCGAGCCCCCCCCCCCCCCGACGTTCTGGTGCTCGCCGGAGGCTCCCCGCCGGCGAGGACGACCTCGCCGCCGGTGGATCTCGGCTGGCCTGAGCCACTGACTGGTGGGGCCAGCCTCTGGCAAGATTAGAGATAATAAAAATAAATCAGTTAAATTAATAAGACACTGACATGTGGGTCCAGTGAGTTTAATGAACTAAATAAGATTAATCCTAATCTAAAATTGACCAGAGACACTGAGCAGTGGGTCCCACTGGTCAGGTTTGACTTTCAACGGCCAGATGGACCTGCTGATGTCATGCTGATGCAATAAAAGTATTTTCCAGTATAAAAATAATTCCAGAAATGTTTAAAACTTGAAAAATTCATAGAAATTAACCTGTAACTCCAATGAAAATAATTTATATATGAAAAAGTATCAGAAAAATTCAAGGAATCTGAATATGCTATTTTCAATCATGTTTGAAAAAGTTACAGAACCCAAACATGTAGATTAATGAATAAGCCAATTCTTAAAAATACTTTATAAATGGAATTTGGAAAATATTCAAATTTCATTATGAATGACATGATCACACATTGTCCTAATTACAAAACAGTACCTTAACATGACATCTCATGCATGTTAACATCGAGTTGGGCTGAGCATCAGGTCGAATCAATTAAATCGGTATCCGGGAATACCTCGTTCGAATTGATATCCGAATATGATTCAAATCAATTTGAAACCTAATACATGTTGATTATAATAGTTTATCACCTTGCATTCTCATGCCATGCTCATGCATCATCTTGTATGCATATGATTGTTTTTTTGATTGTTGCCCTTCATCTCGGTAGGCTCCGCACCCCCGGATTCCACCGAATATCCGTATGACGGATATTGTCCCTCCTCTGAGCAACAAGGCAAGCAACCATTTTGATCATCCCGATAAATCCCATGTTCTTGCTCCTGCACTTATTTATTGCATTAGGATCAAATGCTTCAACTGCTTTTGCCACGTTAGTTGAACCCACTTCCTTTGCATGACCTATCCTTGTCACAGTAAATAGCCGAACCTTGCAACCTAGCATACCTGGTAGTTGCTTGAGCTATGATGTGTCGTATCCTACTATGCATGCTATGCTTAGAGTTGTGTATGGTCTGTCATCTGGGAGATGAACATAATTGTGAGAATGTGTTCGGTAGGCAAAGGTTGTGTGTTGAACCTGATTTGGTAAAGGTACCGGTGAAAGGCTGTGTAGGAGTACATGGCGGGTTGTTTCATTGGAACCGTCCTTAGGAACTGAGTTCCGTGTATGTAATCCAAGACTAGATACTACCACATGCTGGGCCCTGAAATATGACCCCGCTCGGCCTATTAATCGCTTAGTACTCGGTCCAGGAGTTGCAAGTAGTTTCTGGTGTTTATAGTAATGTTGGAGGCCGTGCATGGTGCTGACCTGAGAGGTGGGCCGTGATGCAGTAGGGAGTGGCACGGTGTACCAAGTGGCACCCGGATGGTGAGCTTGGGAACTCTGCGCACATCATTTGAGGCCGTGGCGGAAACCTCGTCCGGACATCCGTACGGGTTACTCTCACATAGGCGATAAACCTGGACTAGGTACTAGTGTGGTTAACGGTCGTGGCCGACTCCCTCGCTGGGCTTCCGCTTGAAGGTTGCCGAGGTGCATGACGTGCACATGGCGATAAGTGGCGAGAGCGTGTGTGACGAAGTACACCCCTGCAGGGTTATGATCTATTCGAATAGCCGCGTCCGCGGATATGGACTACTTGGAGACATATGTTGTTCATAGATAACTTCAATGACTACTCCTAAAATTGTCAAGATAAGCGTGAGTGTCGTGGACGGCAATTCCGTATGGAGACGGAATGATTCCACGATAGTGTATTGTTGTGGTGTTAGTGGACTCATGTGCAAGAAATCAAGTTGTCAAAATTATTTAAAAATGCAATTTGTCTAGCCACGAGTCAATTGCTGGCTTTCCGCATGAAACCCCACAATACCTTATTGATACTTTGCATGAGTAGTTAGTTATCCAAGTCTTGCTGAGTACCTTCGTACTCATGTTTGCTTAATAAATGTTGCAGAGGTTGCTAGTGACCCTAATGGAGGTTTCTTAATAGACATCGTCGACGACGAGTAGCTGGTGTCCTAGCTACGATCTGGCCCTATGTTGGATCTATAGTATAGTCAGGCCATGTGCCTTCTAGTTACACCTGTCTGTACTCAGACAGTTTTAAACTCTTCCGCTGGCTTGTAACTGAATGACTGCTATTATGGGTCGTGAGACCCTTAATGTGTAATATTATATGTGTGGCTCTTTCGAGCCTCTTAAATAAAGCTTGTATGTTTATGGTTATGTTGTGATGCCATCGATGTATCTATACATATCGGTATGCCATGCGTACGTGTGTCGTACTTGATATGTATGGGGTTCGATTACCTAGTCGTGAACTTTAGTAGCACTCCTTACAAGGAAATGCCCCTTTGTGATCCAACGAGCCTTGGTAGTTCGCTACTGCTCCGGACACATTGGTTGACCGGCATGTGTCCTTCTTAGCTGCTGTGTCTGTCCCCTTTGGGGAAATGTCACGCGATGTAATGGAGTCCTTGTAGATTGCTACGACTCGTCTACACTCGCTGGTGACCGACACCTGCTTTGTTGGGTCATGTATGCCTGTCCTTGTGCGGTACTGCCACTTTGGTTTGTGACTAGACTTGTGATCCGGGTTCTTTGACATTGGAATGCTAGCGACACTATTGCATACGTGAGTCAAAAGACGCAAACGGTCCCGGCTAAGGTAAGACTGCAGCTGTGGAGTTAACCGTGCGTGAGACCACAAAGAGATGTGATGTGTTACAGGCTGGATTCCTATGACTTAAGATCGGGGTCCCGACACTATGGCTACTTAGAGATATAGGAGAAATTCCATTGCATCTCTCAAGTTAAATGATGATTCCCTCATATCTGATCATGATCAAATTGCTGCATGCTTCTGGGCATCTTTTAAGGCTAGAATGGGAACTTCTCTTGGCATTAACATGGCATTTGATTTACCATCCATGCTTCATAAGGTGGAGGGCCTAGATATTCTCACTGAACCTTTTTCCAAGTCTGAAATGGACAAGACTGTTCAGGAAATGCCCATTGACAAAGCTCTAGGTCCTGATGGGTTCAATGGTCTTTTCTTCAAGAAATGCTGGCACATTATTTCCCCTGAGTTTTATCAACTTGATGCTGCTTTCCATGCTGGCCATGCTCAACTTGAGAACATGAACTCATCTTATATTACTCTGATTCCCAAGAAGAGATCACCTGAACATGTGGGAGATTACAGACCTATATCACTTACTGGGATGGGTCTCAAATTTCTGTCAAAAATGATTGCTAACAGGCTACAGCTGCAGATTGTGAAGTGTGTTCACAAGAATTAGTATGGTTTTATCAAGTCTAGGACCATTCAAGATTGTGTTGGATGGACTCTGGAGTACCTGCACCAATGCCATCAATCCAAGAAACCTATAGTCATTCTCAAGCTGGATTTTGAAAAGGCATTTGACTCTGTGGAACATGAGTTTATTTTTCAGATTCTCAAGCACAAAGGCTTCAATGACAGATGGATACTTTGGGTCCAGCAGCTACTAACTTCTGGCTCATCTTCAGTCCTGATCAATGGTGTGCCTGGCAAGAAGTTTATGTGCAAGAAAGGTGTCAGGCAGGGAGATCCCATGTCCCCACTGCTTTTTGCCATTGCTGCTGATTTTTTACAGACTCTGGTTAACCATCTGCTGGTGGAGGGTCTGATTCAGCTGCCCATACCTTGTCATGAAAAGGATTTCCCCATAGTGCAATATGCTGATGATACCCTTATCATCCTACCTGCTGATAAACCCCAGTTGTTGCAGTTCAAGAAAATGCTCATACTTTTCTCCCAGTCCAGTGGGTTACAGGTGAATTATCACAAATCTGCCCTTCTACCTGTTAACACTCCTCCACAGCAACTCCAGGATCTGGCTGACTCCCTTGGCTGCAAAGTGGGATCTTTGCCCTTCACATACCTTGGCCTTCCAGTTGGGACAACTAAACCAAGAATCATTGATCTCATGCCACTGGTTGATAACATGGAAAGAAGACTTAGTGCTAGTTCATCTTTTCTAGCTCACGGGGGAAGGCTACAGTATTTAAACTCAGCACTGTCTTCTGTGCCTATCTTCTTTCTATGTAGTTTGGATATCCCACCAGGCATACTGAAGCAGCTTGAAAGAAATCAAAGGCAATGTCTATGGAGAAGAAATGGGCAAGATCATGCACCCCCTCTTGCTGCCTGGCATCTGGTGTACAGACCTAAAAATAAAGGGGGGTTAGGAATTATGAACCTAGCAATCCAGAATGAAGCACTCCTGCTCAAGCATGTCGATAAATTTCTAAATCATGCCGATATCCCATGGGTTCACTTGATTTGGAACACTTACTATCATGACACTGTACCTCAGGGAACTGCCCTTTGTGGTTCTTTTTGGTGGAAGGATATCTGTAAACGGCTGGACAAATTCAGATCAATTACATATGTTCAGCCTAACAAGGGTGATTCCTTCCTGTTTTGGTTTGACTCCTGGTTGGTTGGAAACTCCATTAGGCCACTGGCAGCCAGATTCCAAAGACTGTTTTATTTTGTGGCTGATCCTTTCTGCACAGCGCAAGAGGTCTTTACAGCCTTCTCTGATGGCAGCATGCTCTCTATGTTCCACTTTCCACTGTCTGCTCAAGCTTACCAGGAGTTGCTTTCAGTTCAATCTTTGCTTCAAGACCTGGATCTTGATCATCAGGCCTCTGACAAATGGGTATGGGGAAAAGATGCTAAGGCATACACAACCAAGATATACTATACTCACATTCACAGCAGTATTACACCAAACCCTTTACTCAACTGGATCTGGTAAAGCTGTTGTACCATGAGGACTAAGATGTTTGCGTTGATGCTCATCATGGACAGGCTTAACACTCAAGACATGCTTGAACGGCGACACTGGAATGTTTCTGACTCCAATCTCTGTGTTCTATATCATGCTCGAGTCAAGGAAGACATAGATCACTTATTCTTCACCTGTCTTTTCAGTACGAGGGTCTGGAATTACCTGCAGATCACATGGCACGGTCCATCCATGTGGAGTGCTACTGTTGCTGCTAAAAGAGACTTCCATAACCCCTTCTTTGCTGAGGTGGTCTTCACTGCATGCTGGAACATCTGGACTATCAGAAATGCAAAGGTCTTCAACCAGGAGCAGCCAAAGTTCAGAAAATGGAGATCTGGCTTCATTCATGACATTTCCCTGTTAGCTCATAGAATTAAGCCTAGTTTCAGGGATGATCTCCTTAAATGGGTTTCCTTTTTGCCTCCTTGAGGTTTGTAGCCTTAGCTCCTCCCCCCCTTTGTACATTCTAATTTCTTCTTGTACATACTGCTCTTATATATGGGAATAAAAGAAAAAAGGCTGTGGGGGGTTTTCCCTACAGTAGCCGGTCAAAAAAAAGTTGATCTATTTATCTTACCATGTGAAGAGGTGCTTTGTGATGGGTTCGATCTTGCGGTGTCCTTTCCCACTGACAGAAGGGGCAGCAAGGCACACATGTATCATTGCTGTTAAGGATAAAAAGATGGGGTATATTCATACATGAATAGATCTTGTCTACATCATGTCATCATTCTTATTGCATTACTCCGTTTTTCCATGAAATTAATACACTAGATGCATGTTAGATAGCGGTCGATGTGTGGAGTAATAGTAGTAGATGCACGCAGGAGTCGGTCTACTAATCTTTGATGTGATGCCTATATACATGATCATTGTCTTGGATATCGTCATCAATATTTGTTGTTCTATTAATTGCCCAACATTAGTTTGTTCACCCACCATTTCTATTTTCTTGAGACAAGCCACTAGTGAAATCTACTACCGTTGGGTCTATTTCACCATCATATACTTTCAAATCCATATTGCTATTTGCCTTTCCCTTTATTTGCAACTTTTATTTCCAGATATGTATTATCAAAAACATAAAAATACTTTGCTGCACTTTTTTGTTACTTCTTTTATTTCGCATTTATGAGAGATCTTTTTATCCAAACTATCATCAAACTATATATCTTTTTACCCGTGAGGGATTGACAACCCCTCTCTTACGTCAGGTTGCAAGTCTTTGTTATTTGTGTGCACGCATCGTCTACATAGTGTTGCCTGATTCTCCTACTGGTTCGATAACCTTGGTCTCATCACTGAGGGAAATACTTACTGTTGTTGTGCTTCGTCATCCATTCCTCTTTGGGGAAAATACCGACGTAGTTCAAGCGACATCAAGTAGTCATCAGAACACGTCTGCAAGACGTTCACAACCTCTTCACGCGACCCTGCAGGGGGTGCTGCACCAAGCGGTGCATCAAGGACATAAGCCTTTAGGAAACCGTGAGGACAATCCTCAGATTATAGGCCCACTCTACAAAGTTACTTCCATCATCTTTGAGCTTGGCCTTCTCTAGGAACGTATTGAAATTCAGGGGTGCTACTGCACGAGCCATTGATCTACAACATAAATTTCGCAAGATTACTTAGACTATTATTCAAGATAATGAGTTCAATTAATCATATTACTTAAAACTCCTACTCAAATTTACATCCCTCTGGTCATCCGAGTGCTACATGATCCAAATTCACCAACCCAAGTCCAATCATCACGTGAGATGAGGTGGTTTCAATGGTGAACATCTCCATGTTGATCATATCTACTATATGACTCATGTTCGACCTTTTGGTCTCTTGTGATCCGAGGCCATGTCTGTACATGCTAGGATCATCAAGTTTGACCCGAGTGTTCTGCATGTGCAAAATTGGCTTGCACCCGTTGTATGCGAACGTAGAGTCTATCACACCAGATCATCGCGTGGTGCTTCTAAACGACAAACTTTCGCAATGGTGCACACTTGGGGAGAACACAATTTTATATTAAAATTTTAGTGAGGGATCACCTTATAATGCTACTGTCGTCATAATCAAAATAGGATGCATAGAAGGATTAACACCACATGCAAATCATAAGTGACAAGATATGGCCTTGAACTTGTGCTTTTGATCTACATCTCCAAAGCACCGGCATGATCTCTACTACCTCTTGAGCTTGCGTTGGTTTTTTCCCTTGAAGATGAAAGGGTGATGCAGCACAGTAGCAGTAAGTATTTCCCCCAGTTTGAGAACCAAGGTATCAATCCAGTAGGAGTATCAAGATGAAGCACCGATGTACCTGCGCAAAAACAGCAAACTTGCACCCAACGCTACAAAGGGGTTGTCAATCCCTTCATGGTTGATTGCAAGGTGAGATCTGAAGGCGGAAAGTGCAACAAAGTAAGAGTGTAGGGCAGAAAAATATGATGTGAAGTAGACCCGGGGGTCATAGTGTTCACTAGAGGCTTCTCTCAAAATAGAAATATTACGGTGGGTGAACGAATTACTGTCGAGCAATTGATAGAACCGGACAAAGTAATGACGATATCTAAGGCAATGATCATACATACAGGCATCACGTCCGAGACAAGTAGACCGATACTTTCTGCATCTACTACTATTACTCCACACATCGACCGCTATCTAGCATGCATCTAGTGTATTGAGTTTATAACAAACAGAGTAACGCCTTAAGCAAGATGACATGATGTAGAGGGATAAATTCATGCAATAGATAACCCCATCTTTTTACCCTTGATGGCAACAACACGATCCGTGCCTCGCTACCCCTTCTGTCACTGGGTGAGGTCACCGCACGGTATGAACCCAAAACCAAGCACTTCTCCCATTGCAAGAATCATAGATCAAGTTGGGCAAACAAAACCCACAACTCGAAGAGAATTACAAGGATATGAAGTCATGCATATAAGAGATCAGAAGAAACTCAAATAAGATTCATAGATAATCTGATCATAAATCCACAATCATCGGATCACGACAAACACACCGCAAAAAAGATTACATCGGATAGATCTCCATGAAGATCATAGAGAACTTTGTACTGAAGATCCTAGAGATAGAAGAAGCCATCTAGCTACTACAATGGACCCGAAGGTCTATGGTGAACTACTCACGCATCATCGGAGAGGCAATGGTGTTCATGAAGAAGACCTCCGTATCCAAACCCCCCCTCCGGCAAGGCACCAGAACGTGCCCCAGATGGGATCTTGCGAAGACAGAAGCTTGCGGCGGCGGAAAAGTATTTTCGTGGATCTCTCCCGTGGTTTTGGATTTTTCGGGGATTTGTAGGAGGAAGAAGTAGGGCAGAGGAGCCACAGGGGGCCCACAAGCCTGCTAGGCGCAGGCCCCCTGGCCGCGCCTAGGGAGCTTGTGGCCTCCCCTGGTGCCCTCTGCCTTGGTTCTCATGCTCCCTGCGTATCTTCTGTTCCGGAAAAAAATTCTTTTCGGAGGTTTTATTCCGTTTTGACTCCGTTTAATATTCTCCTCTGAAAAGGGTCAAAAACACGGAAAAAACAGGAACTGGCACTTGGCACTGAGTTAATAAGTTAGTCCCAAAAAGATATAAAAGGCATACACAACATCCAAAGTTTGACAAGATAATAGCATGGAACCATCAAAAATTATAGATACGTTGGAGACGTATCAATCTCCATCTTCACCGGCATGACACGATGATCTCCATCATTGTGTTGCGTCAGGGCTGTCGGGCCAACCATGCTTCTACTACTATTGATACCATTTAGTGATAAAGTAAAGCATTACATAACGCTTAATGATTGACATGCAGGTCATACAATAATTAAAGACAACCCCATGGCTCCTGCCGCTTGCCGTATGCACAGACATGCAAGTCGATAATAACTATTACAAAACATGATCATCTCATACATCAAATATATTTCATCCTGTCTTTGGTCATATCATATCACAACATACCCTGCAAAAACAAGTTATACGTCCTCTAATTTGTTGTTGCATGTTTTACATGGCTACAATGTGTATCTAGCAAGAATGATTCTTACCTACGCCAAACCACAATGGTGATATACAAGTTGCTATTTAACCTTCTATAAGGACCACCTTTGTGGAATCCGATTAAACTAAGGTGGGAGAGACAGACATCCACTAGCCATCTTGTGCAACAAAGTTACATGTGACTAGATGGAACCGGTCTCTCGTACGTGGATGAGTAAGGTTGGTCGGGGCCGCTTCATCCCACAACACCGCTGAATCAAGAAAAGACTAAGGAAGGAAGCAATCTGAATATCAACGCCCACAAACTCCTTTGTGTTCTACTCGTGATGTCATCTACGCATAGACCTAGATCACGATGCCACTGTTGGGGAATGTTGCATGGGAAACAAAACAATTCCTACACTCACCAAGATCAATCTAGGGTACGCACATCTACGATAGGAGAGATTGTATCCATATACACTCGTAGATCGCTTAGCGGGAGCATTTAAGAATGTGGTTGATGTAGTTGAACATTTTCGCGATCCGATCATGATCCATCCCACGAACTCCCGATCAAGCGCTGAACAAACGGCACCTCTGTGTTCAACACACGTACAACTTGATGACGCCTTCACCTTGTCGATCTAGCGAGCAATGGTGAAGTAGCATCCCGAGTCCTCCGGCAGCATGACGGCATGGTGAGGTGGTGATGGTGACAACTCAACAGGGCTTCATCACGTGACTATGAGAGGAGGATAACTACGAGGGAGAGCGGGAGCAGCGCCGTCGCACGTTGTGTTGTGGCTGCCCTCTCTCTCCGTCTCTATATATAGGGGGGAGGAGCGGAGGGTACCCTAGGGTTTCCTCTAGCGGCCGGCGGCCAAGGGGGTGGCTGTCAGGGTTGGGTGGCCCTCCTACCTAGGTGCCTTTCCACCCAAGTTGGGTTGGCCGACGGTCCTAGGGGTTGAGGCCCTCCCTAGCCGAACACTTGCTAGGGCCGCCCGAAACACCTTTCGGTACTCCGTTGATTCCCCTGTACGCCCCGGAACACTTCTGGACTCCGATGCCCTTCATCCTATATATCCATTTTCCCTTCGGACCATTTTGGAGTTCCACGTCACATCCAGGATCTCATCCGGGACTCCGAACAACCTTCGGTCACCAGCATAATAACTTGACTATGCTTATATCGTCACCAAATGTTAAGTGTGTAGACCCTGTAGGTTCGAGAACTATGTAGACATGACCGAGACACCTCTATGATCAATAACAAATATCGGGACCTGGATGTACATATTGGTTCCGACATATTCTATGAAGATCTTTATCGGTTGAACCTCATTGTCAAGGATTCTGTTAATCCCGTACGTAGTTCCCTATGTTCATCGGTATGTTACTCGCCCGAGTTTCGATCATCTGTATCTCCATACCTAGTTCAATCTCATTACGAGCAAGTCTCTTTACTCATTTCGTAATACAAGATCCCGTAGCTAACTCTTTAGTCACATTGCTTGCAAGCTCATTGTGATGTTGTATTACCGAGTGGGCCCTGAGATACCTCTCCGTCACACGGAGTAACAAATCCCAGTCTTGATCCATGCCAACTCAACACACACCTTCAGAGATACCTGTAGAGCATATTTATATTCACCCAGTTACGTTGCGATGTTTGATACACACAAGGTACTCCTGCGATGTCAATGAGTTGCATGATCTCATGGTCATAGGAACAGATACTTGACATGCAGAAAACAATAGCAATAAACTGATAAGATCTTATGCTACGTTCATAGTTTGGATCTTTTCCATCACATCATATTATAATGATGTGATCCCGTTATGAAATGACAACTCATGTCTATGGCCAGGAAACCTTGATCATCTTTGATCAACGAGCTAGTCCATTAGAGACCTACTAGGGACATAGTGTTGTCTAGGTACCCACACATGTATTTGAGTTTCCAATCAATACAATTCTAGCATGGATAATATACGATTATCTTGAACAAGGAAATATAAGAATAACCACTTTATTATTACCTCTAGGGTATATTTCCAACATGTGGGGCCCCTCTACACATCCTTACGTCGATCCTACCACCATAAATCCCTATAAATACTGAAATCCTCCGTCATACTTTTAGAAGAATTTTACCTTCGCCGCAAGTTCTTGCTTCACCAAGATCCAATCTGGAGGCTTGTTCCAAAGCTCTATCAGAGAGGAAGTCCATTGTTGGAGCCTTCTTGAGCTTCCAAAACATCCCACATTGCTGAACAAAGGTAGTACAATTTTGGTGAAATCAACTCGTCCTTCAAGTGTTTATATTACTGTCAACATTGACTGAAAAATATTCATGCTCTAAAGATGTTGTTCTTAGATTAGAAATACAGTCCTTCTTTATTGACTCCAGCTTGATATTTTGTTGTAGGCCTCCAGTGTGTGCACCCTTCCTAATCCTATAACCTTTCAAGGAAAAGCATCATGGATGTTGCAGGTGGTTCCTCGCTCGATGAGACGATGACGAATGATTGATGATCATTCACACGTATCGAATGTGTTGTTTCGCTAAATATTATCACAATCACCACATGGTCTTTGAATAGGATCCCAACTTCTTTGGGCCTTTACCAATTTTTTACTAGAGGCCGGTAGTAGCCTGGGCACATGCTCTGTGTTTCTCATACTAAATTATCCAATTAATCAGAAGATCATAGATGACAAGGATCCTGATGGCAGTGTGGTTCCGTTCATCATGCAAAGCTATGTGTGCACTGATACGTCTCCAATGTATCTATAATTTTTTATTGTTCCATGCTATAATATTATCATTACATGATACTTTTTTGGTATTTATTTATTGATTTATATTATTTCTGAGCACTAACCTATTAACCCACTGTCAAGTGCTAGTTATTGTTTTCTGCGTGTTTTTAGCTTTTCGGGTGTACAGTACCAAACAAAATCCAATTGCCATGAAACTTTTTGACGATTTTTCTGTACAAAGAAGACTTGGAAGCTTCGGGAGGAGACCAGACGCTGCACGAGAGCGGAAGCACATATCAGGGCGCGCCCAGGGGGGTGGTTGCACCTTGTTGTGTGTTGGCCCCTCCTGGCATCTCTCGGCGTCCCTCTCTGGACTATAAATTCCAATATATCCCAAAAACCCTAGAGAGCCACCCGAAAAACTTTTTTTCCCGCCTCAAGTCTTTGTTCGGGCGTGTGCCAATTTGGATCCCTATTCTGGTGCCCTTCCGGAGGGGTGGTCGATCATGGAGGGCCTCTACATCATCTGTGCCACTCCCATGGTGATGTGTGAGTAGTTCACCACAAACCTACGGGGCCATAGTTAGTACCTAGATGGCTATATCTCTATCTCTCTCTTCATCTTCAATACAATGATCATTCACCGATGCAACACGTGTTATACAAATGGTTTTTAACCCCTTTCCATGACGACATTTTAAACAGTCGCCTAGTGAGTGTGGGGGATAGGGGGTTCTTCCCATATGACCCAGAAAACGTCGGGGATAGGTCCTCGAGTCACACACGCTGCGTAAAATGAGCTCATGTGCAATCGGGCTAGCCATCGCATACATGCCCAATCATTTTTGTTTGTGTGTACATGCCACAGTCATTCTAAGAAGAACATTTTCGTTCATATGTACATCCCACATGATCAATCCCAGACAAACATTTCCTTTGGCACGTACATCACACACAATTTTCCCCATGAAATCATCTGTGATAGCGTTGCCATTGAACACAATATTAACAATTTTATCGATTGCATTCTTGAATGCATGCACACGGTGCGTAGAAGAAACTGTGTGGCATAGGCTGTCCATCACACACACTTTTTATGTGGAAAATGTTTGCGCAAGGTAGCCTAACACAAACATTTTCAACAGGAAGTTGTGTGTGATTGTTCATTGATCCAACACGTTTTCGTCCAAGAAATTGTGTGTGTTGTCTTAGGCCATCGCCCACGATGTTTTCTCAATAACTGTTTGCAATAGAAAACCCCGATTAGCAGGCTAATTGGCTTATTATTAGTAATCCATTTATTAGAAAAATTGACATTTCATATTAAGCACACAATATATTTCATCGTATTATGGAACCAGGATTTCGTAATTTAAATACATTAGAGTACAACATCATGTAGCTTGAACACGCACTTACACCATATAGTCCTATAGATAGCTTCCCCATTACACAAATGGATCAGCACCAAGTTCACATGCAACATCTATAACCTCTGGAAATTAGCATCATAGACGGTAGATAGACAAATTAATCTCATGTGGAAAACTACTCAAGTGGAAGGCGAATATTGAGCCTTCATTGATGTTGAAGGTCTTTGCAACCGTCCATCCTTCGTCCTGTTCAAGAAGACTTCAAGATTGTACCGTGGGTGTTGTATGCATACCTTCCTCGCCTCCTGACCATAGAGGTGGTTTGAGAGGTAATCATGAGTGAACTGCTTTGGAAAGGCTTGAAAACAAGGATATGCATAAATATCTTATCTAGATTTGAAATGGCGCAAAGGAATAAAAAATATATGGTATATAGTTAGCACCATCTTGTAGTGCACTTATGTCTGATTTGTTGTGCACACAAAGATCATGTTGTTTCTGAATTTCTTGACTTGACCCATATTCATGGACAACTCATTTCCCCCATATGCAAAAAGGGTCAAATAGTGGGACAAAACCTGTGACAACAGGACCAACATGTGCAAGACCAAATTTTTAAAAACCTAAATATTAGAATGGTTCCTCCAATTACACATAAATGTGCTACTATTAGACAAAGGACCATGCATGTGTAAACCTCGATTGTAAACCTCGGTGCTTCCCATTGTTTCCCTGCAACACATATAAGGTAGTTATTGATCAGGTTAAGTGAGGGTTGTCATGCTATGAGTAAAATATGTTGATGAAAAATAAACACATTGCAGATTCAGCAGATTAATTCGAGCCACATGGAAAAGCCATTTATCCAAACCAAGCATGATTAAGGACTAGTAAATATAACGATTGTATCGTTTATCATGTATTAAGTGCATCCAAATTTGATTTATTCCTCACATGCATAACAATACAAAATTGTACCCACAACAATTGGACATCGCATTGCAGAACTGAACCAAGCAGTCAACTAAACACCACAACAAATGAACCAAACATTATGTGAGTACCACATTGCACAATATAACATACTACTAATAAAAGGTCACACAATTACCAAACCAAGCATGCTTAACAACTTGGAAATATAGAAGCTGTATTTGTTTCTCATGTATTTAGTACAGCCAAATTCGATTTATTTCTCACATGGTAGACAATAAAAAATGCACCACCAACAATTGAACATCGCATTGAAGAATTGAACGAAACAATTAACTAAATAACACAAAAAATGAATCAAACGTTAACTCAACACCACATTGCACAATAGATAACATACTAGAAGACGAGACAGTTAAACAAACCAAGCATGCTTGAAAACTTGGAAATATAGCAATTCTATTTGTTTCTCATGTATTTTCTACATCCAAATTCAATTTATTTCTCACATGCAATACAAAACAAAATTGCACACAGAAGAATTGAAGATCACATGCAGAATTGAACCAAACAATTAACTCAACACAACAACAAATTAACAGAACAATTAATAAGTGAGCACCCCACTTCACAACATATAGAACATATACACTAGAGGATCAGATTGCATGGTAAAAGTACATAGGACAATTCACTAGAATTTGTTAAGGAAAGGCAGGAGCAACACATGCAAAGGGTAAACCGAACATGATTAACGACATAGCTAGATAACTGAACATATGTCTTTATATTGAGCCAATAAGACAAGCTACTACTCATCGTCGAAGATATCGATGATGATTGACTCCTTGGAGATGGAAGAGGGTGAGGCCTCCACATCATGGGTGCACTCGTCGTAATGGTGAGTTGCCTGAGCCGCTTGGGGCACCAACCTCGTGGCTCTCAAGTTGAGGTAAGCATGGGCATGCTGAGAAAACACCTTGTAGTCTCCGTCGAAGGCACCGACAGTGACCTTGAGAAAAGGCCACGACCTATCATTTAAAGCAGCCAACTGCGTTGCAACACTGGTGCATGAGGGATTGATGGTTGCCTCGATGGTGAGGTTCTCCTCAAGATCTGGCGGTCAGTATGAATGGGAGCCACCACGACCTCATATGCACATGCGGCCGCAATTTGCTTCTTCGTTGCCAAATGCTCCTTGAGCTCCAGGCTATACTGCGTGCATCATGGCTTAGGGCATCATTTATTTGGAGTAGGGGTTGGTGATTTGGGTGGAAGGTGTCACGCTAGAAGTCGGGGCATGTGGGATGTAGAAGGAGGAGGAGGATGGCGGTCGGGTTTGGATTACCTGCCTGGATCGACGAGGCCGAGCAGCGTGGAGGAGGGTCACCGGCGAGGATGTGGCACTGCAAGCAAGGAGTAAAGGTTTAAACTTAGAAAGGAAGGCAGAAACAGGGGAAAGGTGGCTTTTGGTAAGGGGGAGGGGGGGGGAGGTAGATATTTTTGCGAAAGCTGAAAATTTTAGCTCAGTGAATGATACATCCATTTTGCATCATGTTTTTACTTTTATTATAGTGTTTTTATGCATTATACAACTTTATGGAGTAATTCTAGTGCCTTTTCTCTCATAATATGCAAGGTTTACAACAAGAGGGAGAATGCCAGCAAATGGAATTCTGGAACTGAATTCTAGAACCTATTCTGCACATCTCCAAATGGGCTGAAACTTCACAAGGATTTTTATGGAATATATGATAAATATTGGAGGGAACAAGTACTCGAGGGGGGCTGCCAGGTGCCCACTAGGCACCAGGGTGCGCCAGCCCCCCTGGTGTGGCCTGGTGTCTAGTGGGCCACCCAAGCCATCTCTGGCGACCATCTTCGGGTATATTCTCTCGATCAACCTGGAAAAAATCGGGAGAAGACTTTCGGGACAAAGCACCGCCTTCTCGAGGCGGAACGTGCGCAAGAGCACTTTTGCCCTCCGGCGGAGCGGTTCCGCCAGAGGAAGTTCCCTCTTGGAGGGGGAAATCGAGGCCATCGTCATCACCAACAACCCTTTCATCTTGGGGAGGCCAATCTTCATAAACATATTCACCAGCGCCATCTCCTCTCAAAACCCTAGTTCATCTCTTGTGCTCAATCTTGTACCGGAACCTCAAATTGGTACATGGGGTGTGACTAGTAGTGTTGATTGATGCTTTATGGTCTATTTGGTGTAAGATCATATGTGCAGATCTAATATTCTATTTAATACCTATCTGATCATGAGCATGTTTATCACTTGTGAGTATTTACTTTTGTTCTTGAGGCCATGGGAGAAGTCATGTTGCAAGTAGTCATGAGAAGTTGATATTCGTTCAACATTTTGAGGATATGAATGTTATGATTCCCTTAGTGGTGTTATGTGAACATCGAATACATAACACTTCACCATCTTTGGGCCTAAGTGAATGCATTTTTTAGTAGTAATTAGATAGTGGGTTGCGAGAGTGAGAAAAACTTAAACCCTAGTTTATGCGCTACTCCATAAGGGGTTGATTTGGATCCCTATGTTTAATGCAATGGCTAGAATTTATTCTTAGTACCTTTCTCGTAGTTGCGGATGCTTGCAGGAGGGTTACTCATAAGTCAGAGGCTTGTTCAAGAAAAACATCACCCAAGCACGAGTCCACCCACATATCAAATTATCAAAGTACCAAACGCGAATTAACCCAACTTGATGAAAGTGACTAGATGAAATTCCCGTGTGCCCTCAAGAACGCTTTTCCTATTATAAGAAATTGTACCGGCCTGTCCTTTGCCACAAAAGGATTGGATACCTTGTTGCACCTATTGTTACTATTGCTACTTATCACTTGTTACAGTTATCTTGACATCAAACAACTTGTTACCGCTATTTCAGTGCTTGGAAAAATTACCTTGCTGAAAACCGCTTGTCATTTCCTTCTGCTCCTCATTGGGTTTGACACTCTTACTTATCGAAAGTACTACCATTGATTCCCTATACTTGTGGGTCATCAAGACTCTTTTCTTGCACCATTGCCTAGTAGTGAAGTTCCTTTGGTTAGCGGAATTTGGTAAGGGAAAATTTATATTACATGTTGGAATTTACTGTTACTTGTCACTACGGAAAGTAATCTTTTGAAGTGTTTGTTAGGGGTATATTCACCTCGACCAGAAACGCCAAGAGTTGTCCCTCAACCTGCTGAATCTACTAAAAAAGTTTATTATGAAATTCCTTCGGGTATGATAGAGAAATTGCTAGCTAATCCTTATGCATGAGATGGAACAAAACATCCCGATATACACCTAATCTATGTGGATGAAGTTTGTGAATTATTTAACTTGCAGGTTTATCCGGAGATGAAGTCAAGAAGGAGGTTTTCCCTTTATCTTTGAGGGGATGCATTAACATGGTATAGGCTATGTGATGATACAGGATCTTGGAACTGGAATCGATTGCAATTGGAGTTTCACCAAAAAAATTCTCCTACGCATCTTATTCATCGTGATCGGAATTTTGTCTATAATTTTTGGCCTCATGAAGGAAAAGTGTCTCTCTAGCTTGGGGAGGCTGAATTCAATGTTATATTCATGCCTCAATCATGAGCTCCTAAGGGAAATTATTATTTAGAAATTTTATACTCGGCTTTCTCGTAATGATAAAAAAATTCTTGATACTTCTTATTTTGGTTCTTTTATGAAGAAGACTATTGAATTCAGGTGGGATCTTTTGGAAATAATTAAACGCAACTCTGAAGATTGGGAACTCAACGAAGGTAAAGAGTCAGGTATAGAACTTAAGTTTGATTCTGTTAAATCTTTTATGAACACCGATGCTTTCAATGATTATAGGACTAAATATGGACTTGACTCAGAGATAGTAGCCTCATTTTGTGAAACCTTTGCTGCGCATATTGATCTCCCTAAAGATAAATGGTTTGAATATCATCCACCTATTAAATAAAAAGTTGAAGAACCTATTAAAGTTGAGGATGAAACTATCATTTACAATGTTGAACTAGTTGTGCCTACTGCTTATATTGAGAAACCACCTTTCCCTGTTAGGATAAAGGAACATGCTAAAGCTTCAACCAGGGTTAACAAAAGTTACGTTAGAACAACCAAACCCTCTAAGAAAATCAAGGTATAACCTAGTATTGCTATGGTTAAGGCTCTCTTGGTCTATAAGATTGATGGGCATGTTATTTATTTGTGCGATGAAGCTGCTAGAGTTGCCAAACTCGATACTAGAGATAAGAATAGACCCGTTGTTGGAATGTCGGTTGTCTTAGTCAAAATAGGAGATCATTATTATCATGATTTATATGATATGGGTGCTAGTATTAGTGCTATTCTTTTACCCTATATCAAGAAATTATACATGAGATAGCAACCGCTAAAATAGAAGACATATATGTTACTATTAAACTTCCTAATAAATACACCATCACACCACTTGGGATTGTTAGAGATGTTGAAGTCTTGTGTCGAAAATTAAAATACCTTCTGATTTTCTATTACTTCGCTCACCGCAAGATAATTTTTGTCCCATAATATCTGGTAGAACCTTCTTGAACACTATCAATGCTCAAATAGATTGCAAAAGGGAAACTGTGAGTGTTAATTTTGGTGGTATGTCTCATGAGTTTCATTTCTCCAAGTTCAGTACGCAACCCCATGATAAATAATTGGCTATTGAAGATGAAGTAATTGGTCTTTCTTCAATTTCCATTCCTCCTACTGATCTAGTAGAACAATATTTGCTAGACCATGAAAATGATATGCATATGCGTGAAAGAAATGAACTAGATAATATGTTCTTTGAGCAAAAGCCTATCCTTAAACACAACTTGCCTGTTGAAACTCTAGGAGGTTCACCTCCACCCAAGGGTGATCCTGTGTTTGAATTAAAGCAATTACCTGACACTTCTAAATATGCATATCTTGATGAAAATAAGATATAACATGTTAATATCAGTGCTAACCTTATAGGACATGTAGAAGAAAGATTCTTAAAAACTTTAGGGAAGCATCGAGGAGGGTATATCTTGATGATATTAAGGGCATTAGCCCCACTCTCTGTCAGCACAAGATTAATATGGAACCACATGCTAAACGCATTGTTTATCACAAACGGAGATTGAATCCCAAGATGAAAGAAGTTGTAAGAAATGAAATATTAAAGCTTCTGGAAGGAGGTATAATTTATCCCATAGCTTATAGTAGATGGCTAATTCCTGTTCATTGTGTTCCTCAGAAAGGAGATATTACTGTTGTTCCTAATAATAAAAATGAACTCATTCCAAAAAGAATTGTGAGTAGCTATAGAATAGTAATTGCTTTTAGAAAATTGAACAAAGCTACTAGAAAATATCATTATCCTTTACCTTTTATAGGCCAAATGCTAGAAAGATTATCGAAGCACACATATTTTTGCTTTCTAGACGGTTATTCTGTTTTTTCTCAAATACCTGTTTCACAACTTGATCAAGAGAAAACCACCTTTACTTGCCCAATTGGAACCTATGCTTATAGACGTATGCCTTTTGGATTATGCAATGCACCTGCTACCTTTTAAAGATGTGTGAGTGCTATATTCTCCAATTTTTGTGAAAAGATCGTTGAAGTTTTCATCGATGATTTCTCTGTTTATGGAACTTCTTTTGATGATTTATTAAGCAAACTTGATCGAGTTTTCGAGAGATGTGAGCAAACTAACCTTGCCTTGCATTGGGAGAAGTGCCACTTTAAGGTAAATGAAGGTATTGTTTTGGGTCATAAAATTTCTGAATGAGGTATTGAGGTGTATAAGGCTAAAGTTGATGCAATTGAGAAGATGCCATGTCCTAAGGATATTAAAGGTATCCATAGTTTGCTTGGTCATGCTGGTTTCTATAGGAGGTTTCCTAAAGAATTCTCTAAAATTTCTAGGCCTCCTACTAATTTATTACAAAAGGATGTTCCTTTCATTTTGGATGACGATTGTGTAGAAGCCTTTCAAACACATAAGAAAGCCTTAACTTCTGCACCTATTTTCCAACCACCTGATTGGAACTTGACTTTTGAAATTATGAGTGATGCTAGTGATTATGTTCTTGGTGTTGTTTTAGGACAAAGAGTTGATGAGAAATTAAATGTTATCCCTTATGCTAGTAAAACTCTAGACACTACCGAGAGAAATTATGCTACCACTGAAAAAGAATTCTTAGCAGTTGTATTTGCTTGTGATAAATTTAGATCTTACATTGTTGATTCTAAAGTAATTGTTCACACTGATCATGTTGTTATTAAATATCTCATGGAAAAGAAAGATGCTAAACCTAGACTTATTAGGTGGGTTCTTTTGTTACAAGAATTTGATTTGCGTATCATTGATAGGAAAGGAGCTGAGAGCCCTGTAGCTGATAACTTGTCTAGGTTAGAGAATGTTCTTGATGACCAACTACCCATTGATGATAGCTTTCGCGGTGAACAACTATATGTGGTCAATGTTTCTCATAACACAACGTGGTTTGATGATTATGCTAATTACATTGTTGCTAAATACATACCACCTAGTTTCACCTATCAGCAAAAGAAAACAAATTCTTCTTTGATTTGAGACATTACTATTCGGATGACCCACATATTTATAAAGAGGGAGTAGATGGTATTATTAGTCATTGTATACCTGAGTATGAACAAGAACAAATCCTTTGAAAGTTTCATTCCAAGGCTTATGAAGGACACCATGCGGGAGATAGAACTGCACACAAGGTATTATAGTCTGGATTTTATTGGCCTACTCTTTTCATAGATGCTCGTAAGTTGGTCCTCTCTTGTGATGAATGTCAAATAATTGGTAATATTAGTAGACGTCAAGAAATTCCTATGAATTATTCACTTGTTATCAAACCATTTGATGTTTGGGGATTTGATTATATGGGACCTTTTCCTTCCTCTAATGGGTATACACATATTTTCGTTGCGGTTGATTATGTCACTAAGTGGGTAGAAGCTATTCCAACCAATAGTTTTGATCATAACACCTCTATTAAAATGCTGAAGGAAGTTATTTTCCCAAGTTTGGGAGTCCCTAGATACTTAATGATTGATGGTGGTTCACATTTTATTCATGTTGTTTTTTGTAAGTTACTTGCTAGATATGATCTTAACCATAGAATTGCATCTCCATATCATCTTCAATCTAGTGGTCAAGTAGAATTAACCAATAGAGAAATAAAATTAATATTGCAAAAGACTGTCGATAGGTCCCAAAAGAATTGGTCTAAGAAATTAGACGATGCATTGCAGGCCTATAAATAGCTTATAAAAATCATATTGGTATGTCTCCTTATAAAATGGTTTATGGAAAAGCATGTCATTTACCTCTTGAGTTAGAACATAAAGCTTATTGGGCAATTAAAGAAGTCAATTATGATTTCAAACTTGCTGGTGAAAAGAGGTTATTTGATATTAGCTCATTAGATGAATGGAGAACCCAATCTTATGAAAATGCCAAACTACTAAAAGAAAAAGTTAAAACATGGCATGACAAAAGAATCTAAAAGCGGGAATTCAAAGTCGGTGAATATGTTCTATTGTACATTTCCCATCTTAGATTTTTTGCAGGAAAACTTCTCTCCAAATGGGAAGGACCATATATCATCGAAGAAGTTTATCGGTCTGGAGCTATTTAGATCAATAATCCTGAAGGCACTAACCCGAAGGTGGTCAATGGACAACGAATAAAGCACTATATTTTAGGTACACCTATTAATGTTGAAACAAATATTATTCAAACCATGACACCAGAGGAACACATAAAGGAGACCTTCCAGAACACTCCAGAACTCTTAAAAGGAAGAGGTATGTGATACGGTAATTAAATGGACTCCGAATAATCCACAGAAATATTTTTTGTTAGTTTTGTTGTATTAGAAAAAATAGGAAATTGATAAACACTCGGGAAGGCAATCCATGTACCCACCAGGCACCAGGGCGTGCCAGCCCCCGTCGCGTCGCGTGGTAGATAGTAGGCCCCTCAGACACTTTCTTGGATCCGTTTTCTTGTAGGACAAGTATTTCCCGGTATAAAAAATATTTATATATACCTCCCAATGATTTGACCCTAGTACCACAAAGAAATCATGTCCTCTTGTTTCGTGCTATTTCCTGTCAGAACTATCAAGCCGGGCATCATGTCTTCGCCCTCCTCTAACCGTGTAGAAGAGGGTGCTTGGCTAATGAAGATGGAACCGAAGAAGGAGGAACCAGTAGGAGCCACCTAGGATAACAAGGGTACGGAAGTCAAGGGGGGTCAAAGTCGAGAACAACGGCACACCATGCCGACAATGGAAGAGGAGGAAGAAGATTACCTCCAACTCTACTATGAGCATCTCACCCCATTGCAATCGAAGCCTTTAGAGCCTTCGAAGCAGTTGGTGTTCAAAATAAATATCTTACTCATGAAAATATTTTGATAAAGGACCAAATCATCGTCCCCTAGAGCATTATTCAACAATTGGAGAACCTCTTGATGCCACATTGCGATGCTACCTCATCATCTACACCACCACCACCTTCATCTTCATCACCAAAGAAGGAGACTTGAGCACACTAGTATGGGCACTCCCCTTGGCTTGTTTGAATCTTGGGGGAGGTATCACGGTATCGTATCACCATCACTCTTATTATCTTCATCCATCTTAGTTCGAGCATTAGTTATTTCATGATTTAGTCAAATAAAAGTTTAGTTCGAGCCATCCTTTTGAGTGCTAGTTTGTGATCTATCTATCTATCTATCTATCTATCTAATCGAATGAGATTTATATAATAAAGTTAGCTTGATTTTTTTGCTTGTTTACTTTCTTGCTGCAATCAAAATAAAGGAAAATAATGAAAAAGCTCATATGCTAATATTATAGTAAGTAGTGACATCACATAAGGAAAAGTATAAGTGGTATAATTTGTTGAAGGTTGACAAACATAGCATTGGTCGGTGATGCAACACATGAAATAATTAAAAAGGGAAGAGAAGATTTACAAGAAAATATACTATCCTTGACATCTTTTATGATTGTGAGCCCCCATTATTTATAATATGCCAAAACTATTGATGTTGGACAAGGAAGACAACGTAATGATTTATGTTTGTTCACATTCACATAGAAGTTATATTCGTATAGATCCTCTAACATGTGGTGCTTGCCCAATATCTTTGCCAACCAAAACTCCACACTAAGTAGAGATACTACTTGTGCACGCAAAACCTTAAACCCAAATCCATGTTTTAAGAGTCCACCATACCTACCTATGGATTGAGTAAGATCCTTCATGTAAGTTGTCATCGGTGCATAAGGCAATAAAAATTGCTTCTAAACATGTTCGATCATTTAGTGTAAGGGAAATTAAGTGTTGTACGAACTTGTGATGGCAATAATAAAAGCGATAAACTGCATAATAAAGGCTGCAATCATAAGGGGCAATATAACATAATGTTCATTTGCATTAAGGAATTTGGCATACAACCAAGAAGCGTATGACAAACTCGGCTTCCCTTTGTGAAGGGCCTATCTTTTACTTTTACTTATTTACTTTTATGCAAGAGTCAAAGTATTCTTACCTACTCCACTTTATCTTCTATTTGGCAAGCATCATGTGGTGGGGAAAGATCTAGACATATATATCCAGTTGAATGTGGGCGGTCATGATTTATTATTGTTGACATCACCCTTGAGGTGAATATGTTGGGAGGCGACAATTTAAGCCCCTATCTTTCTACGTGTCCGGTTGAACCCTTTTGTTCATATGTATGTGGTAAGTGTTAGCAATCATAGAAGACTAAATGATGGTTGAGTATGTGGACTTTCTTAAAATCTCCGATGTGACCCTACGTGGAAATGTGATGAATTGTGTTGCAAAGTTGACTGAAAACATTGTTTGTTAGTTTTCAATAGAGTTTATGCTTCATACTTCGATGTTGTGATGAATTGTTACTTTTTTATAGGAAGCCTTTATGATGAAAGTTATATGATGAACATGATGTTATGAAGTATTTTATAAAGTATTATTTGTTGTTATAATAACGTGCATGATGCTACTATGTCTGTACTTTGTTATTATCGACACATCTCTCTCAAAGCATGTGGTCATGGTTTTCGTTATCGACTTTCGCTTGAGGACAAGTGAGGTCTAAGCATGGGGGAGTTGATACGTCCATTTCGAGTCATGTTTTCTTACTGTTATATATAGTGTTTTTATGCATTATGCCACTTTATGGAGTAATTCTAATGCCTTTTCTCTCATAATATGCAAGGTTTACACCAAGAGGGAGAATGTCGGCAGATGGAATCCTGGACCTGAAAGATCTACGTAAGAGATACCTATTGCGCACATCTGCAAATGCGTTGAAACTTCACGAGGTTTTTTTATGGAATATATGAGAAATGTTGGAGGAAAGCAGTACTGGAGGGGGCTACAAGGTGTCCACTAGGCACCAGGGCGCGCCAGCCCCCCCCGAAGTGGTCTGGTTGATAGTGGACCACCCAACCCACCTCTGGCGACCATCTTCAGGTATGTACTCTCTTTTACCTGGAAAAAAATGAGAGAGGACTTTCAGGATGAAGCGTCGTTGTCTCGAGGCGGAACCTGGGCCGGAGCACTTTTGCCCGCTACAGGAAATTCCCTCCCAGAGAGGGAAAGTGTGTCCATCGTCATCACCAACAACCCTCCCATCTTGGGGAGGCCAATCTTCATCAACATCTTCACCAACTCCATCTCATCTCAATACCCTAGTTCATCTCTTGTGCTCAATCTTGTACCGAAACCTCAGATTGGTACCTGAGGTGTGGCCAGTACTATTGATTACATCCTGTAGTTGATGCCTTATGGTTTATTTGGTGGTAGATCATATATTCAGATCTAATATGCTATTTAATACCTCTCTAATCATGAGCCTATTTATCACTTATGAGTACTTACTTTTGTTCTTGAGGCCACGGGAGAAGTGATGTTGCAAATAGTCATGACAAGTTGATATTAGTTTAATATATTGATGATATGAATGTTGTGGTTCCCTTAGTGGCGTTATGTGAACATCAACAACATAACACTTCACCATCTTTGGGCCTAAGGGAATGCATTGTGTAGTAGTAATTAGATGGTGGGTTGCGAGAGTGACGGAAACTTAAACTCTAGTTTATGCGCTATTCCATAAGGGGCTGATTTGGATCCCTATGTGTAATGCTATGGTTAGAATTTATTATTAATACTTTTCTCGTAGTTTCGGATGCTTTCGGGAGGGTTAATCGTAAGTGGGAGGCTTCTTCAAGTAAGAACAACACCCAAGCATTGGTCCACACACATATTAAATTATCAAAGTACGGAATGCGAATTAACCCGACATGACGAAAGTGACTAGATGAAATTCCCGTGTGCCCTCAAGAACCCTTTGCCTATTATAAGAAAGTGTTCCGGTCGGTAATTTGCCACAAAATGGATTGTTCTACCTTGCTGTAGCTATTGTTACTATTGCTACTCATTTTTTGTTACAATTATCTTGCTATCAAACAACTTGTTACCGCTATTTCAGGGCTTGCAGAAATTACCTTGCTAAAAACTGCTTGTCATTTCCTTATGCTCCTAGTTGAGTTTGACACTCTTACTTATCGAAAGGACTATGATTGATCCCCTATACTTGTGGGTCATTAGTGAAGCGAAAAAACGGGTGCCCAAAGTGTCATCAGACACGTTACCGTGGATGATATGTGAACATCACAAACTATTCATATAGCTTACCCCGTGTGTGATGAGTTTGAACGTGCAAATTTTGGTACGAATTTCCCTAGTTACAGTGGTCATCCACGTGATTGCATAATTTGGGTACACAAAAGAGCCTACAACACACCCACACTGCTTAATCAAGCAAGTTCAGCAATTAAACAGATCTAGCTAACATAAATATTATTCTAACAAATTCAAGTTAGGCGCTCTAAATTAAACAATGAGTACTACTCTGGGTGGCACTCGTCGATCTCCGTCGCCTCCTCCATGTCCTACTCATGCCCGAGGATCTCCTTGGGAATGGGCTCCATGGCATCCACCACACCATACTCGGCAAACATCTCCCATCCGTGTCCGCCATCTCTTTGGAAAATTACACCATGAGCTGGGTGTGGGAGATTGCGATCTGGTTTTGGACGGGCTCTGTCATGGCAAGGTATGCCATGAAGGAACGGATGGCTGCTCGAACGCCCTCGGTGATTGCCAACTCTTCGGCCGTGGGTTTCCAACCATTGTCGGAGAAGCTTCATTCGATTTGTTTGGTGACCGCCAGGAGGTGGGCGTGGGCGTCCTCGACATGATTGTGGGAGGCCTCCATAAGGGCTAAGGCCGTCACTCCGGAACAAACAACTGTTGTGTCACTTTCAATAGTTTCTATCTCTGTCGCAGATGTTGCTACCGCCACATGAGCAGCAATATAGGCCATTTGGGCTCCCTTGGCCGCCCGGTTGTAGACTGCGGTGATACGTCTCCATCGTATCTATAATTTTTGATTGTTTCATGCCAATATTATACAACTTTCACATACTCTTGGCCACTTTTCATATGATTTATGCGACTAACCTATTGATCTAGTGCCCAGTGCCAGTTCCTGTTTTTTGCATGTTTTTTGTATCGCAGAAAATCCATATCAAACAAAGTCCAAACGTGATTAAAATTTACGGAGAATATTTGTGGAATTTATGTGATTTTTGGAGGTGGAATCTGCGCAAACAAGGTCCCATAAAGCCCACAACCCACCAGGGCGCGCCACAAGCCCCATGCGAGCCCTGGTGTCTTGTGCCCTCCTCGAACGTCGGTTCGAGACCTTCTTCTGGCGCAAGAAAGACAATTTATGGAAAAAACCGTGTAAAAATTTCAGCGCAATCGGAGTTACGGGTCTCCGGGAATTTAACAAACCGTGAAGGGCCAAATCTGGGAAACACGAAACAGAAGAGAAAAGAGAGGGAGATCCAATCGGGGAGGAGCGGGATCCCGAGGGGGAACTCTCCTCCCATCTAGGGGGAGTCCAAGGAAGAATAAGAATGAGGGGGCTCTCTTCCCTCTCTCCCGGTGGCGCTGGAGTACCGCCGGGGCTAGGATCGTGACGACGATCTACATCAACAACCTTGCTACCGTCAACACCAACTTTCTCCCCCTCTATGCAGCGGTGTAACACCCCTTCTCCCCATTGTAATCTCTACTTAAACAAGGTGGTCAACTCCATATATTATTTCCCAATGATATTTGGCTATCCTATGATGTTTGAGTAGATCCGTTTTGTCCTATAGGTTAATCATGATCTTGGTTGGTATGATTGTATATTTTATTTATGGTGTTGTCCTATGGTTCCCCCAGTGTCGCGCAAATGTGAGGCCCCCCTGCTGTAGGATTTTGCAATATGTTCATGGTTTGTTTATTGCCGGTGTTGCGGGGGTGACAGCAGCCTAAATGCAGATAAGTGGGTTATGGCATATGGGAGTAAAGAGGACTTGATACTTAATGTTATGGTTGGGTTTCACGACCTTAATGATCTTTAGTAGTTGCGGATGCTTGCTAGAGTTCCAATCATAAGTGTGTATGATCCAAGCAGAGAGAGTATGTTAGCTCATGCCTCTCCCTCATATAAAACTACAAGAATGATTACCGGTAGTTGTTATTGATTGCCGAGGGACAAAGGACTTTCTTGTTGACAAAAGCTATCCACTTTTATTACCTTGCAATTTATTCATAGTTTTATTCTTGCAAAATAGTTTCATATTTATTTTAGGTAATGCAAACGTCAAGCGTGCGTAGAGTTGTATTGGCGGTCGATAAAACTTGAGGGAATATTTGTTCTGCCTTTAGCTCCTCATTTTGTTCGACACTCTTATTTATCGAAGAAGGCTACAAATGATCCCTTATACTTTTGGCGCTGTTGCCGGGGAGAAATAGCGTGGGGTGAATATTCTCGTGTGTGCTTGTTTCCTTTATCACTAAGCAATTTTTATTTCCTGTTCTAAGTTGTTCTCTATATTTAGTTATGGATATGGAACACGAAACACCAAAAAAATAGTGGTACTTGCGACTCATGGAGATGGGGAACCTCCTAAAACCCTCGATGCTCGTTATGTGAAAAATATTATGCACTACTTTGATAATCCTGAGAAAACCCCATTCAACATGATAATGGGAGACACGTTGGATCAACGTGAATACTTTAGGGATTATCGCTTGACACAAAAAGGGAAACTGTTGTGGGATCAAATTGATATGTTGCATTGGTATGCTTGGAATTTATGCCAGAGCTATGATTTTACTTGTTAATCTAGGATGAATGCTCCACACCTTCCCATTTCATGCAAATTTAATGATAATGAAACCTTGGCTTCTTATGCTAATGGTATATATGATTACTATGATGTGGAACGAATAGAAGAATTTGTTGCTTTTAAGGGTGCTTATGAAATTGAATCTTTGTTTGAAAAGTTTGAAGATATTGACGATTTATTTTGTAGACCCGAAAATTTTTCTATCCATAAATTTTGCTATGATAATTATAAATAAAATTCCGATATTGATGCATTTATTGAGAAAGTCTCCACTGTCCAAGAAGAGACTAATATTTTGCAGGAGTCTATGGAAGAAGGAATTGATGAAACTGTGAGCTCATTGGATGAAAAAGATGTTGAGGAGAGTGAAGAACAAAAGGAGGAAGACTGGATTGATCACCCGTGCCCACCTTCTAATGAGGGTAGCTCTTCAACTCATACATTGTTTAACGTCCCTTCGTTCTTACCGAAGGATGAATGCTATGATAATTGCTATGATCCCGTTGATTTGTTTGAAATATCTCTTTTTGATGATGCTTGCTATGCTTGTGGCCAAGATGCCAATATGAATTATGCTATTGGAGATGAACTTGCTATTGTTCCTTATATTAACAATGAAATTGTTGCTATTGCACCAACACATGACACCTATTATCTTTTTGAATTCTCCAAACTACACTATATCGGAGAAGTTTACACTTGTTAAGAATTATATTGATGAGTTGCCTTTTACCACTACACATGATGATTTGGATGAATATAATATATATGTGCTTTCTGCTCCTACTTGCAATTATTATGAGATAGGAACTACAACTCCGCCTCTCTATGTTTCCAACATGATAAAATTGCAAGAAACTGCTTATGATATGTATTGGCCTTTACTTGATGTGCATGAATTGTTCTTGTGTGACATGCCAATGCATTGGAAGAGAGTTAGACTTCGTCATTGCTTGATATATGTTGCTTTGTGCTCAGTAATAAATGCCAAATCATTGCTAATTAAATATGGCTTTGATATACCTTGGGATATGGGTGGATCCATTACTTGAGCACTTTATGCCTAGCTTAATGGCTTTAAAGAAAGCGCTGCCACGGAGACTACCTGAAAGTTGTAGTTTTAAAAGAAAAAATATAGAAGGGGACTTAAAACTTCACAAAAATAGAAGCGATTGAAAGGTGATGCATTGGTGAAGTGAGGGTCGACCTTGAACACTTGTGTTCATGCTCATGGAAACAATGTAGAATTTTTCATGATGATTCTCACAAAAATAATTATCCCCTTGTACAAATCCATTGTATTATAAAAATAATGTGCCAAGATTTGCCTTTAGGATGGGTAGATTGCTTGTTGGTATGTGCGGTGCAGAAACAGAAACTTTGGCTGTAGGGCGTGAATTTTAAATATTTACTGGAACATAGAAAGGTTCAGAAACTTTTTGGACAGTCTTTATATACAAATTTTGTATTTATTCCTAAAGTTTCAATTTTTTTGGAGTTCCAGAAGTATGGTAGATATAAAGATTACTATAGACTGTCCTGTTTAAGACATATTCTGTTTTTTTATGCATTGTTTTGCTTGTTTTGATGAAACTATCGATTTTTATCGGTGGTATGAGACATGTAAATGTTATATTACAGTAGATTCAATGCAAAAAACAAAATATGAATTGGTTTGCCATACTACTTAGAGTAGTGATTTGCTTTGTTATACTAATGGATCTTACCAAGCTTTCTGTTGAGTTTTATGTGGATGAAGTGTCAAAGATCGAGGAAGTCTCGATATGAGGAGAAGCAGGAGAGGCAAGAGCTCAATCTTGGGGGTGCCCAAGGCACCCCAAGTAAATATTCAAAGATACTCAAGCGTCTAAGCTTGGGGATGCCCCGGAAGGCATCCCATCTTTGTTTAACAAGTATCGGTATGTTTTCGTCTTTGCTTCGTTCATGGGATATGTGCAAATCTGGGAGCGTCTTTTGCATTTAGTTTTCATTTTTTCTTTTATGCACAATGCCGGTATGAGATAGTCCATGGTTTATTTATAGAATGCTCATTGCACTTCACTTCTATCTTTTGAGTATGGCTTTATAGAATGCTTCATGTGCCTTAGTTATATCATTTGAAGTTTGGATTGCCTGTTTCTCTTCACATAGAAAACTGTTTTTTATATAATGCTCTAATGCTTCACTTATACTTATTAGAGCATGATATTTTGTAGAAATAATTAAACTCTCATGCTTCACTTATATCTATTTATAGAGTCAATAGGAATTGGTCATTTGCATGGTTAGTCATAAAATCCTTCATAAAACTTATGGATCACTGGATATGATATGTTTGATTCCTTGCAATAGTTTTCTGATATAGATATGGAATATGTGGGAGGTACAAGTAAACGGTTGTGGTTAGTAATAATATTTGTGTTAAGGTTTGTGATTCCCGAAGCATGCACGTATAGTCTCTCGTTATGCCGGGAAGTTGGAGCACAATTTATCCTTGATTGTCTATCTTTGTGTGAAGGTCGAGGGGCGCGCGATGGTTAACTCCTACCAACCTCCCCCCTAGGGGCATGCGTACTAGTACTTTGCTTTGAGGGCTAATAAGCTTTTGCAATAAGTATATGAGTTCTTTATGACTAATGTGAGTCCATGGATTGTACGCACTCTTACCTTTCCGCAATTTGCTAGCCTCTACGGTACCATGCATTGCCCTTTCTCACCTCGAGACGTGGTGCAAACCTCGCCGATGCATCCAAACCCCATGATATGACACGCTCTATCACACATAAGCCTTATTATATCTTCCTCAAAACAGCCACCATACCTACCAATTATGGCCTTTCCATAGCCATTCCGAGATATATTGCCATGCAATTTCCACCGCCTCCATTTGACTTGAGCATTCATTGTCGTATTGCTTTGTATGATCATATAGCTGGCATAGTAGTTGTGGCTCAGCCACCGTGCATTATTTTTATACATGTTACGCTAGATCATTGCACATCATGGTACACTGCGAGAGGCATTCATGTAGAGTCATATTTTTTTATAGGTAACGAGTTATAATTTTTATTCTTTTGAGTTATAAGTAAATAAAAGTGCGATGATCATCATTATTCATTATTAGAGCATGTCCCAGTGAGGAAAGGGTGATGGAGACTATGATTCCCCCATGAGTCGGGATGAGACTCCGGATAATGAGAGAAAATATATATACAAAAGGGAAAAAATAGAAAAGAAAGAAAGAAAAGAAAGAAAAAAAGGAAAAAAATAAGAAAAAAAAGGAAAAACAGAGAAGGGGCATGCTAGTTCCACACTTGTGCTTTAAAGTAGCACCATGTTTTCAATATGGAGAGTCTCCTATGTTGTCACTTTCATATACCGGTGGGAATTTTTCATTATAGTATTAGATGCACACCCACTTAGTTTTCATATGGAGCTTTCATACACTTATAGTTCTTAGTGCATTCGTTGCATGGTAATCCCTACTCCTCACATTGATATCAATTGATGGGCATCTCCATAGCCCGTTGGTTAGCCGTGTCGATGTGAGACTTTCTTACTTTTTTGTCTTCTCTATATTTACCCCTATCATCATACTATATTTACCCCTATCATCCTGCTCTATTCTACCCATAGTGCTATATCCATGGCTTGCGCTCATGTATTGCGTGAGGGTTGAAAAAGCTGAAGCGCGTTAAAATGTATGAACCAATTGCTTGGCTGACATCGGGATAGTACATGATTTATACTTTGTGTTAAGAAGACAGAGCATGACAAGATTATATGACTTTGTAGGGATAGCTTTCTTTAGCGTTGATATTTTGAAAGACATGATTGTTTATTGGGATGCCTGAGTATTGATGTCTTTATGTCAAATTATAGACTATTGCTTTGAATCACTTATGTCTTTATATTCATGCCATGATTAGATATATCATCAAGTTTATGCTAGGTAGCATTCCACATCCAAAATTATATTTTTTTACCATTTACCTACTCGAGGGCGAGCAGGAATTAAGCTTGGGAATTCTGATATGTCTCCATCGTATCTATAAGTTTTGATTGTTTCATGCCAATATTATACAACTTTAACATACTTTTGG
The DNA here is from genome assembly GCF_904849725.1 of Hordeum vulgare subsp. vulgare. NCBI lineage: Eukaryota > Viridiplantae > Streptophyta > Magnoliopsida > Poales > Poaceae > Hordeum > Hordeum vulgare. The sequence goes on from NC_058523.1 coordinate 369,937,210, forward strand.
CAACTTTTTATATGATTTATGCGACTAACCTATTGATCAAGTGCCCAGTGCCAGTTCTTGTTTTTTGCATGTTTTTTTATCGCAAAAAAATCCATATCAAATGAAGTCCAAATGTGATAAAAATTTATGGAGAATTATTCTGGAATTTATGTGATTTTTGCGAGGTGGAATCAAGGCAAACGGAGGCCCAAAGAGCCCACAACCCACCAGGGCGCGCCACATGCCCCAGGCGCGCCCCGGTGTTTCGTGCCTCTTCAAACGTTGGTTTGATCCCTTCTTCTGGCGCAAGAAATATAATTTATGGAAAAAATCCGTGTAAAAATTTCAGCGCAGTCAGAGTTACAGATCTCCGTGAAGTTAAGAAACCGTGAAGGGCCAGATCTGGGAAGCGCGAAACAGAAGAGAACACAGAGGGAGATCCAATGTCGGAGGGGCTCCCGCCCCTCCGCCGCCATGGAGACCATGGACCAGAGGGGGAACTCCCCTCTCATCTAGGGGGAGGCCAAGGAAGAATAAGAAGGATGGGGGGCTCTCTCCCCCTCTCTCCCGGTGGCACCAGAGTGCCGCCAGGGCTTGGATCGTGACAACGATCTACATCAACAACCTTGCTACCGTCAACACCAACTTTCTCCCCCTCTATGCAGCGGTGTAACACCCCTTCTCGCCGCTATAGTCTCTACTTAAACATGGTGCTCAACTCCATATATTATTTCCCAATGATATTTGGCTATCCTATGATGTTTGAGTAGATCCATTTTGTCCTATGGGTTCATCGTGATCTTGGTTGGTATGATTGTATATTTTATTTATGGTGTTGTCCTACGGTGCCCTCCGTGTCGCGCAAACGTGAGGGGACCCCACTGTAGGGTGTTGCAATATGTTCATGGTTTGCTTATTGTCGGTGTTACGGGGGTGACAGCAGCCTAAATGCGGATAAGTGGGTTATGGCATATGGGAGTAAAGAGGACTTGATACTTAATGCTATGGTTGGGTTTCATGAACTTAATGATCTTTAGTAGTTGCGGATGCTTGCTAGAGTTCCAATCATAAGTGCATATGATCCAAGCAGGGAGAGTATGTCAGCTCATGCCTCTCCCTCATTTTAAATTGCAAGAATGATTACCGGTACTTGTTATCGATTGCCTAGGGATAAATGACTTTCTTGTTGAAAAAGCTATCCAATTTTATTACCTTGAAATTTATTCATAGTTTTATTCTCGCAAAGTACTCGTAGTTTTATTCTTGCATAATAGTTTCATACTTGTTTTAGGTAAAGCAAACGTCAAGCGTGCGTAGAGTTGTATCGGCGGTCGATAGAACTTGAGGGGATATTTGTTCTGCCTTTAGATCCTCGTTGGCTTCGACACTCTTATTTATCGAAGAAGGCTACAAATGATCCCCTATACTTGTGGGCTATCATGCGGCCGCGGTCAAGCAGCTTGTTCGCATGTGCATGGCGGTTGGGGCCGCACTCTCGCGGGAGTGGTCTATCGAAGTTGCCCTCACAATGTGGGTCCATATCCGCATCTTTCACCGACGATGATTGAACAGTCAAATCATATTTGGGGAGCGAGCTAGTGTGCTTGAGGTGCCGGTTGTGGACTGTAGCCGACACACCTACTCGTGTAAGCCATATACGTACTGCTCCAATAATATGGTGCTCTAAGATGTTTTGTATTGTATGTCACACGGTTGGTGATAATAAACTGTGTGTGATCTATTTGATTTTTCATATTGAAATAAATACATAATGGGGTCATAGCAGCAAAGGATGGTGTTGAACTGCTAGAACTTTTGTCCGAGTGAACATGCAACTATAGGTGTGTCATCAAAAAAATTGGAATTATTCACGCTTCGTTTGGACATTTTTATACATTCACTTGGTTTTCTAGGCATTTCAAGTGAATGTTGACATGCAACTATTCCTGACTTGATGCCTCCACGGCAACGGAGCCAGAAAATAGATGCTTCCAGTTGCTCAACAATTAGAAATTGTCTTGCAATAGCCCACCAGCGCGTGGGATCGAGGCAGTTTTCGAGGGTAGAGTATTCAACCCAAATTTGTTTGTTCGCACGACAGGAAGTGAAAGAATATTCTCAAGTATTAGCAGCTGAATGCATCAGATTCAACCACACCTGAAAGATTAGTGTCTGCAAGCAAAGTATCAGTAGCAAAGTAGTATGATAACAATGGTGCCAGAAACGATCTGTTGACGGTAGACTAATCCTAACTGTTGTATCAATGGCGCCAGTAAGTTGCCCGTGGACGGGAAATATTCTTTCCCGGCAATGGTGCAAGAAAAAATATTGTAGCAGGTAGCAGCAGTAGCGAGTAACAGCAGTAGCAACAATAGTGGCAGCAGCAGCAGGACAAAGCAAGTAACAGTAGCAACAAGTAACAATAGCAGCAACAGTAGTAACAGCAGCAGCAGTACAAAGCAAGTAACAGTGGCAGCAAGTAAGAGTAGCAACAACAGCAGAGCAAAACAAGTAACAGCAGCAGTGGGACAAACTCGTAGGCAATGGGTCGGCGATTCGTTGGATGACATTCATCATGCAACAGTTATAACAATGAGAGATATGTGGCTAGCTCCCGTTTGTCAATGTGATGTAGGCACGCATTCCGTGTGTCGTCATACGTGCTTAGGGAAAAGAACTTGCATGACATCTATTGTCCATCCCTCCCGTGGCAGCGGGGTCTAAATGGATACTACGGGATATTAAGGTTCTCCCTTTAATAAAGAACTGCACCAACACATTAGCACTTGGTGAACACATGAACTCCTCAAATTATGGTCATCATCGGGAGTGGTTCCGGTTATTGTCACTCCGGGGTTGCCGGGTCATAACACATAGTAGGTAACTACAACTTACAAGATCGGATCTAAAACACACATATATTGGTGGCAACATAATAATTTCAGATCTGAAATCATGGCACTCAGGCCCTAGTGACAAGCATTAAGCATGGCAAAGTAGTAGCAACATCAATCTCACAACATGGTGGATACTGGGGATCAATCCCCGTCAAAACTAACTCGATTACATGATAGATCTCATCCTACTCATCACCGCCCAGCGAGCCTACGAATAGATTACTCATGACGGATGAAGAGCTTCATGGAATTGGAGAGGGAAGAAGGTTGATGATGATGATGGTGACGATCTCCTTGATCCGGAGCCCAAAACGGACTCCGGATCTGCCCTCCAGATGAAGAACAGGATGTGGCGGCGCCTCCGTATCGCAAACGCGATGAAATCTTCTCTCTTCATTTTTGTCGGGACGAAAGGGAATAAATAGAGCTGAGTTTGGGGGCGGCAGAGCCACGTGGGCCCCACAAGCCTGGTCGCCATGTCCAGGGGGAGGGCGCGGCGTGAGGGCTTGTGGCCCACTGGCCCGTCCCCTCCGGTGGATCTTTGCGCAGGTATTTTTCATATTTTCCAGAAATATTCTTCGTAAATTTTCAGGACGTTCCGAGAACTTTCATTCTACACAAAAACAACACCATGGCAATTCTGCTGAAAACAACGTGAGTCCAGGTTAGTTCCATTTGAATGATGCAAGTTAGAGTCCAAAACAAGGGCAAAAGAGTTTGGAAAAGTACATACGATGGAGACGTATCAACTACCCCAAGCTTAAAACCTTTCTTATCGTCAAGCAACTCAGTTGACAAACTGAAAGAGAAAGAAAAACTTTGACAAACTCTGTTTGATCTTGTTGTTGCAACTATGTCTAACTCATAACCATAATTTCAGCAAGATCACAAGTTAACCACATAAGCAAGTGACACAAAGGTCTCATGGTAAACTAATATCAATGGCATAATCAGCTAGCGAGCAAATAATAATGAGTTTCATATACCAACAATTCAATCAAAACAAGCATGAAGCAATATGAATAGGTGGTATCTCGCTAGCTCTTTCTGAGACCGCAAGACATAAATGCAGAGCACATTCAAAGATCAAGGGTTGACTAAACATTGTAATTCATAGCAACGAAGATCCAGTCATAGTCATACTCAATATCAATCAAAAGCAAAGCATAAAAATGACAGAGGTGCTCTCTAATTGGTGCTTATATAAGAAGAGGATGACTCAACAGGAAAATAAATAGACATGCCCTTCGCAGAGGGAAGCATTGATTTGCAGAGGTGCCAGAGCTCAAGCATTGAAAACAGAGATAATAATTTTAGGTGGCATGCTTTCATTGTCAACGCAATGACCAAGAGTTCTCAATATATTCCATGCTATTCATGCTATAGGTGGTCCCCAAATAGAAAAGTAAAGTTTTAACTCCGCCACCACCAATCAATCACACTCCACGGTTAGCCGAATCCTCGGGTACCATCCATACTAACATCAATCCGGGGGGAGTCTTGTTTAACAGTTATGTTTTCGATTTAAGCATGGAACTGGGCATTCCAATTACCGGCCCCTTTCTCGTGAATGACAGTGAATAAACACATGTCGAGGATAACACGCCTAACATGGAAGATACCAATTGCCCCCTGTCACCACATGAGCGGTTCGGGCATGCAAAACAGATTATTTCTTGAAGGTTTAGAGAATGGCACATGCAAATTTACTTGGAACGACAGGTAGATCCTGCAAATAGGTAGGTATGGTGGACTCTCATGGAAAAACTTTTGGGTTTATGGAAGTGGATGCACAAGCAGTATTCCACTTAGTACAAGTGAAGGCTAGCAAAAGACTGGGAAGCGACCAACTAGAGAGCGACAACAATCATCAAGATGCAATGAGTTTGACTAACATGGAGTGCGAGCATGAACAGGATATAAATCACCATGAACACGAACATCATAGAGGCTATGTTGATTTTGTTTCAACTACATGCATGAACATGCGCCAAGTCAAGCCACTTGAATCATTCAAAGGAGAATACCATCCTATCATACTACATCATAATCATCTCAAAATCTATGTTGGCATTCAAGACAAACCATTATAAGCTCCTAGCTAATTAAGCAAGCATGGTTCTCTCTCAACAAAGCTGAATCTGGAACGACAAGCTAGTCATACTTACAAAAACAAAATAGATAGAGTTCATACCAGCTTTTCCAGTCTCAGTCACTTCATCATTTATTGTCATTATTGCCTTTCACTTGCACGATCGAACGATGTGAACAATAATAAGAGTGCTCGTGCATTGGACTAAGCTGAATCTGCAGGAAAACACAAAGGAGAAGAAAAAGTAATATGGCTCTTTGAAAGCTAAACATGTATGCATACAAGAGCCACTAAACATTGTAACCAATATCTTCTACCTTGACCCAAAGAAAAAGAAAACTATTTACATGGGAAAGCTCCCAACAAGCAAAAGAAGAAAGGAAAATCTTTTTGGGTTTTCTCAAAAGGACACAAAACAAGAAAACAAGAAAGAAAAAATAAACTAGCATGGATAATAAAGTGGCAAAGTGTAAACACCGACTAACAAAGTGAAAGCATAATCATGAATGTAAAGTTGGTGCAAACACATACTCCCCCAAGCTTAGGATTTTGGCCTAGCTTGGTTTACTCCCAAGGACGGTCCTGGCAAAACCAAAAATCATAATCGGGGTTATACGGGAGCGCTGCAGCCACTGCCTGAATAGCTGCCTCACAGAGATGAGCAGCCGTCGCCTCCCTCTCATACTCCTCTGCCTCTCCTATGGTTATGTAGTACCTCTGTTTTACCTGAAAGTCAAAGAAAGCAGGAGCAGGAAGGGTAATATGGAAAACACGCTGCCGGTTAAATATCAATCGGTATAGGAGGGATTCATCATCCCTCTCAAGGAACTGGTAGCGTGCCATAGCGACGTGGTCAAGGAAAGTTGTATGGAGCGGGGGATCTCCTACGCGGATGGGTACTCCAAGAAAATTTGCTATGCGAGTGGCATAGATGCCGCCAAAGAAATCCCCATCAATAGCATTCTTATTCAGCCTCCTTGCTATAATAGCTCCCATGTTGAAGCTGATACTAAAGTCGGATGCGCATAGGTGACAATGTTCAACCTTGCCGTTAATGCATCTACCTATGAAGAGGGCAAAGTAGTGTAAGGCAGGGAAATGAATGCTTCCTATGGTAGCTTGCGTGATGTCTCTAGTTTCTCCAACAGTTATATTAGAGACAAAATCTCTAACCGAAGACTTAGCAGGATCTTTAAGATTACCCCATCAGGTATCTTGCAAATCCTATTGAAATCCTCCAAATCCATGGCGTAGGATTTATCATGCAGATCAAACAGAATGGATGAGTCATGGCCAACTGAAAATTTAAATCTACGCACGAAAGAGGCAGAGAGCAAAGCATACTATTCACATTTATCTGAGAGGAACTCTTCTAACCCGGCATTGCGGACAAGTGCATCAAACTCATCCTTGAAGCCTGCTTCGATCATGAACTCATCGGAAGGGCATTCACATGGTTGTACCGGTGCGTCCCTTAGTTGATAAGGATCGGGCTCCCGAATAGAAAGATGGGGACCCTTCTTACTTGAGGAACCACCATGAAACTTCCTCCTGAACATAACTTCTTTTTGTTGAAATTTTTGAAGTTCAAGAGAAAAGTGAATAAAGACCAACCACACCTTGTAGCAACTACTCCTACTAGTGTCTAGAGACCGTATCACGCGCTAAAACTACTTGGGACCAGCTAAAATCAACATTTCAAGCTCAAGAATAGGGTCACCAAGGTAGCAAGAATACGCAAAGGATAAAGCACTAGAGCAAAAACTAATTGGACCAATGGAGGAGTCAGTTACCAAGGAGTAATTTCCCCAAAACGGTTCGGAGAATGGTGCTTTGAGCAAGGAGATCGAAAATCATAGCCAAATGAGCAAGAACACGGGTTTGAGCTGCGAAACGATTTTTTCTGGAGGTAGAAGAAGAGGATGGGAGCTGGAATGAGTGGAGGGGGTCCCTGTGGGCCCCACAAGCTTGGTGGCCGCGGCTAGGGGGTGGCTGCGGTGACAAGGCTTGTGGCCCACTGGTGTGGCCCCCAGGCCAGCTCTCAGTCCCAGTATTTTTCAAATATTCTAGAAAAAATCATACTATATTTTCAGGACCATCGGAGAACTTTTATTTTCGGGGTACTTTTCTCCGTGACGCTAAAACAGGAAACACGAAAAACTAAACTAAACCTATCATTTTTCTTCCAAGCAACAAAAAGTGGAATATTAAAACAGAGGTATGCGACTCTTTGATTCATCCATTTCATGGTCATCGAAAAAAATCCGTCAATGGGGTTGATCAAATCCCCTCGATAAAACTTTCTCGAATCGCAAAAGAGAACGGAGGATTGTCGAATAGCCACTAAGTCACCTCAACGGGGATATGAATCTCCCCAACAAGCAAATCATACTTCATCTTGACACGAGGAATAGGGCATTCAAAGCTCCCAATAAGAATCGATGAAGTTTTTTGATAGCATTGATGCAATGTACTTGATATTGTTTCTTCGGAAAGTGCACTATATGCTCATTACCGTTGACATGGAAAGTGACATTGCCTTTGTTGCAATCTATAACATCCCTTGCTGTGTTTAAAAAGGGTCTTCCGAGGATGACAGCCATGGCATCGTCCTCGGGAATATGCAAGATAACAAAGTATCTTAAGATAGTGGTGTTAGCAACCACAACAGGCACATCCTTGCAAATGCCGACAGGGAAAGCAGTTGATTTGTCGGCCATTTGCACAGAAATTTTAGTGGGTGTCAACTTATCCAGTTCAAGTCTACGATAAAGAGAGAGCAGCATAACACTAACACCGGCTCCAAGGTCACATAAGGCAGTTCTTACGTAGTTTCCTTTAATGGAGCAAGGTATAGTGGGCACTCCGGAGTTTCTTAGGAGTTCCACCTTTGAAAGTATAATTGGCAAGCATGGTGGAGATCTCAAGATCTGATATCTTTCGTTTATTAGTCACGATATCCTTCATGTACTTGGCATACAGAGACATTTTGAGCATATCAATTAACCGCATCTGCAGAAAGATGGGTCTTATCATTTCAATAAAGTGCTCATAATCCTCATCATACTTTTCTTGGATGACTTAGGAGGAAAGGGCATAGGTCTCTGAACCCATGGCTCCCTTTCTTTACCATGCTTCCTAGCAGTGGAGTCATTCTTATCGTATCTCTTAGGTTGTGGGTTATCAGGATTAACCGTAGGTTCAATCTCCACATCCTTATCATTGCTAGGTTGAGCATTATTACGAACATCACTGTCCATATTGTCACCAGGTTCATGTTCATCCACAGTTTGTGTTTCTGCATTAGACACAAAAATATCATTTGGTTCTTCAGGTGTGACGGTATTTGGTGAACTCACATGTAGGTTTCTATCATCCTTCTTCTTCTCCTTAGGATGACTGGGTGTATCAGCATTAATTCCTTGAGAATCTTGGTCAATTCTCTTAGGATGGCCTTCAGGATACAAAGGTTCCTGAGTCATTTTGCCTCCTCTAGTAATGACTTCGACAGAGTTTTCATTTAATTCATTGAGCAAGTCATTCTGAGCTTTAAGTACTTGTTCTACCTGAGTAGTAATCATAGAGGCATGTTTACTCAGAAGCTTCAGATCATTGACATTTTCTGTCTACACAAGCACTTAAATGACTAAGCATTCGAGTACTTTGTTCCAATTGTCTGCAAACATAATCATTGAAACTATGTTGTTTGGCAACAAAGTTGTCAAATTCATCAAATCATAGGCTAGCAGGATTTTCATTAGGAATATCACTCTCATCAAACCTATGCAGAGAATTCACTTCTACTACTTGTATCGGGTTATCGAGACCATGGATTTCTTTGATAGGTGGTAGATTTTTGACATCTTCAGATCTAATGCCTTTATCTTGCATATATTTCTTGGCTTCTTGCATATCTTCGGGACTGAGGAATAGAATACCTATTTTCTTAGGAGTTGGCTTAGGAGGTGGTTCGGGAATAGTCCAAGCATTATCGTTGATCAAGATGTTATTCAGTAGGATCTCAGCTTGTTCTATAGTTCGTTCCCTAAAAACACAACCGGCACAACTATCTAGGTGGTCTCTAGAAGCATCGGTAAGTCCGTTATAGAAGATATCAAGTATCTCATTCTTCTTAAGAAGGTGATCAGACAAAGCATTCTGTAGCTGGATGAGCCTCCCCCAAGCTTGTGGGAGACTCTCTTCTTTGAGTTGAGCAAAGTTGTATATTTCCTGCAACGCAGCTTGCTTCTTATGGGCAGGGAAATATTTCTCATAGAAGTAATAGACCATATCCTGGGGACTACTCACACATCCAGGAGCAAGAGAAGTGAACCAGGCTTTAGTGTCATCCTTTAAATAGAAAGGAAACAACTTAAGGATATAGTAGTAGCGGATCTTCTCCTCACTAGTGAAAAGGGTGGCTATATCGTGTAGTTTGGTAAGATGGGCTACGACCGTCTCAGACTCATTACGGTGGAAAGGATCAGATTCGACTAGAGAGATTATCTCAGGGTCGACAGAGAATTCATAATCCTCATCAGTGATAAAGATAGGTGAAGTGGCAAACTTCGGGTCGTATTTCATCCTAGCTTTCAGAGATTTTTCCTTCCACTTGAGAAGTAATTTCTCAGCGTCATAGGCATCGTTACACGCAAGAAAATCCTCAGCTATCTCTCCCTCCATGACATAACCCTCAGGTATATCAGGCAATTCATATCTAGGAGAGCTAGATCTAGCAGGAGCAAAAGCAGGTTCTATCTCAATAATATCGGCAGTTTCAGAAGCATCACGAGCATTGAGAGTAACTCTAGCAATATGAGCATCAAGGAATACCCCTAGTGGCATATCAGGCAAAGTAGTATCTCTAGCAGTATCAAGCATAGCATCATCAGGCAAAATGGCATCTCTAGCATCATCAGGCAAGGCAGTATCAAGCATAGCATCTCTAGCAGTATCAGGCATAGCATCTCTAGCAGTATCAGGCATAGCATCTCTAGCATCATCAGGCATAGTATCTCTAGCAGTAGCATCATAATCATCATCAAACACAGGCAACATATCAAGATTTCTAGCAGGAGGTGGTGTCGCAAACTTACTTATAACTGAAGGAGAATCAAGTGCATAGCTAGATGGCAGTTCCTTACCTCCCGTCGTAGTTGAGGGCAAGACTTTTGGTTTTTGGATCTTTCAGATTCTTCGTAGTGATTAGCAGATATAAATCCCAAGTGACTCAGAGAATATAGCTATCCCTCCCCGGCAACGGCGCCAGAAAAATGCTGTTGACGTGCAAGTATTCCTGACTTGATGCCTCCACGGAAACGGAGCCACAAAAAAGCTGCTTCCAGTTGCTCAACAATTAGAAATTGTCTTGCAATAGCCCACCAGCGCATGGGATCGAGACAGTTTTGGAGGGTAGAGTATTCAACCCAAATTTGTTGGTTCGCACGACGGGAAGTGAAAGAATATTCTCAAGTATTAGCAGCTGAATGCGTCAGATTCAGCTACACCTGAAAGATTAGTGTCTGCAAGCAAAGTATCAGTAGCAAAGTAGTATGATAACAACGGTGCCAGAAACGATCTGTTGACGGCAGACTATTCCTAACTGTTGTATCAATGGCGCCAGAAAGTTGCCCGTGGACGGGAAATATTCTTTCCCTGCAATGGTGCCAGAAAAAGTATTGTAGCAGGTAGCAGCAGTAGCGAGTAACAGCAGTAGCAACAGTAGTGGCAGCAGCAGCAGGACAAAGCAAGTAACAGTAGCACCAACAGTAGTAACAGCAGCAGGACAAAGCAAGTAACAGTGGCAGCAAGTAACAGTAGCAACAGCAACAGAGCAAAACAAGTAACAACAGCAGTGAGACAAACTCGTAGGCAATGGGTCGGCGATTCGTTGGATGACATTCACCATGCAACATTTATAACACGGAGAGATATGTGGTTAGCTCCCGTTCGTCAATGTGATGTAGGCATGCATTTCGTGTGTCATCATACATGCTTAGGGAAAAGAACTTGCATGACATCTATTGTCCATCCCTCCCATGGCAGCGGGGTCCAAATGGATACTACGGGATATTAAGGTTCTCCTTTTAATAAAGAACCGGACCAACGCATTAGCACTTGGTGAACACATGAACTCCTCAAACTATGGTCATCAGGGGGAGTGGTTCCGGTTATTGTCACTCCGGGGTTGCCGGGTCATAACACATAGTAGGTAACTACAACTTGCAAGATTGGATATAAAACACACATATATTGGTGACAACATAATAATTTCAGATCTGAAATCATGGCACTCGGGCCCTAGAGATAAGCATTAAGCATGACAAAGTAGTCGCAACATCATTCTCAGAACATAGTGGATACTAGGGATCAATCCCCATTAAAACTAACTCGATTACATGATAGATCTCATCCTAATCATCACCGCCCAGCGAGCCTACGAATAGATTACTCACGAACGATGAAGAGCTTCATGGAATTGGAAAGGGAAGAGGGTTGATGATGACGATGGCGACGATCTCCTTGATCCGGAGCCCAAAACGGACTCCAGATCTGCCCTCCAGATGAAGAACAGGATGTGGCGGCGCCTCCGTATCGCAAACGCGATGAAATCTTCTCTCTTAATTTTTTTCGGGACGAAAGGGAATAAATAGAGCTGAGTTTGGGGGCGGCAGAGCCACGTGGGCCCCACAAGCCTAGTCGCCGCGGCCAGGGGGGAGTCCGCGGCGTCAGGGCTTGTGGCCCACTGGCCCGTCCCCTCCGGTGGATCTTTGCGTAGGTATTTTTCATATTTTCCAGAAATATTCTCCGTAAATTTTCAGGACGTTCCGAGAACTTCCATTTCTGCACAAAAACAACACCATGGCAATTCTGCTGAAAACAGCGTAAGTCCGGGTTAGTTCCATTCAAATCATGCAAGTTAGAGTCCAAAACAAGGGCAAAAGAGTTTGGAAAAGTAGATACGATGGAGATGTATCTGTGAACAATTGAAAATTAAACTACATGCACATGCTCGAGTGCAGCAAAATGGGTTGTAAAATCATATATGTGTCCATGGGTTAATGCTTATGTCCCATGCAAGAAATGGGGATGAATTTCAAAGACCTCGGCACCGTGGCTCACCGACAAATGTTGAGATACTTGGTTTTGAAATTCTAGTAAATCAAAAGCTCATTTGAAATTCATGAAGCTTGGCATGCTATCATGGAATGGCATAAACGTGACAACAACAACAACAACAACCAAGCCTTTCAGTCCCAAACAAGTTGGGGTAGGCTAGAGTTGAAACCCATAAGATCTCGAAGCCAAGTCATGGCTCTGGAACGTGGATAGCTAACTTCCACGCACCCCTGTCCATGGCTAAGTCTTTGTCGATATTCCAAACCTTTAGGTCTCTCTTAACGGACTCCTCCCATGTCAAGTTTGGTCTACCACGACCCCTCTTAACATTCTCAGCATGCTTTATCCGTCCGCTATGCACCGACGCTTCCGGTGTCCTCCATTGAATATGTCCAAACGATCTGAGACGATGCTGGACCAGCTCTCTTCAATCGGTGCTACACCAAACCTCTCCCGTATATCGTCATTCCGTACCCCATCCTTCCTTGTGTGACCACATATCCATCTCAACATGTGCATCTCTGCTACACCTAACTGTTGGATATGTCGTCTCTTGGTTGGCCAACACTCCGCGCCATACAACATCGCAGGTCGGATAGCTGTCCTATAAAACCTGCCTTTTAGCTTTTGTGGCACTCTCTTGTCATAGAGTATGCCAGAAGCTTGGCGCCACTTTATCCACCCAGCCTTGATTCGGTGGCCCACGTCTTCATCGATATCGCCATCCTTCTGCAACATGGACCCCAAATATAGAAACGTGTCTCTCTCCGGTACCACCTGCCCACCAAGGCTAACCTCTCCATCCTCGTGCCTAGTAGCACTAAAACTGCACCTCATGTATTCAGTTTTAGTTTTACTAAGCCTAGAACCTTTCGATTCTAGAGTCCGCCTCCATAACTTGAACTTTCTATTAACCACCGTTCGGCTATCATCGACTAGCACCACATCATCCACAAAGAGCATACACCATGGGATATCTCCTTGTATATCCCTTGTGACCTCATCCATCACCAAATAAAAAAGATAAGGGCTCAAAGCTGACCCTTGGTGTAGCCCTATTCTAATCGGAAAGTCATCGGTGTCGCCATCACTTGTTCGAACACTTGTCACAACATTATCATGCATGTCCTTGATGAGGGTAATGTACTTTATTGGGACTTTGTGTTTGTCCAAGGCCCACCACATGACATTCTGAGGTATCTTATCATAGGCCTTCTCCAAATCAATGAACACCATATGAAGGTCCTTCTTTTTCTCCTTGTATCTCTCCATCAGCTGTCTTACCAAGAAGATGGCTTCCATGGTAGACCTCCCAGGCATGAAACCAAATTGGTTTTTGGTCACGCTTGTCAACCTTCTTAAGCGGTGTTCAATGACTCTCTCCCATAGCTTCATAGTATGGCTCATCAGCATGATTCCGCGGTAATTAGTACAACTTTGAACATCCCCCTTGGTCTTAAATATTGGTACTAAAATACTCCGCCTCCATTCTTCGGGCATCTTGTTTGACCGAAAAATGAGGTTGAAAAGCTTAGTTAGCCATACTATCGCTATGTCTCCAAGGCCCCTCCACACCTCGATGGGGATACCATGAGGACCCATCGCCTTGCCTACTTTCATCCTTTTTAATGCCTCCTTAAGCTCACACTCCTAGATACGTCGCACAAAGCACATGCTGGTATCATCAAAGGAGTCGTCTAGCTCAATCGTAGAGCTCTCAACCTCTCCATTGTAAAGGTTGTCAAAGTACTCCCGCCATCTACGCTTGATCGCCTCATCCTTCACAAGAAGCTGATCATATCTGTCCTTGATGCATTTGACTTCGCTGACATCCCTCGTCTTCCTCTCCCTAATCTTGGCCATCTTATAGATGTCCCTTTCGCCTTCCTTAGTGTTTAAACGTTGGTAGAGGTCCTCATACGCCCGACCTCTCGCTTCACTCACCGCCCGCTTTGTAGCCTTCTTCGCCACCTTATACTTCTCCATGTTAGCTGCACTCCTGTCCAGATATAGGCATCTGAAACAGTCCTTCTTCTCCCTAATAACCTTCTGGACCTCATCGTTCCACCACCAGGTGTCCTTAGCTTCCCTTCTACTTCCCTTGGTCACCCCAAACTCCTCTACATCGACCTTCCGCAAGAGGTCACCATACTCGTCCACATCAAGTTGGCATCGCCTCCTCCCTCCCAAGGGCCCTCCTTAATGACCCTCTCCCTGAAAGCCTCGGATGCCTCCCCCTTGAGCTTCCACCACTTCGTTCTAGCGACTTTGGCGCGCTTATCCCGTTGGACACGAATCCTAAAACGGAAGTCAGCAACCACAAGTTATGTTGAGGGACAACACTCTCTCCAGGTATCGCTTTACAATCAATGCAAGCATGTCTGTCTTCTCTTCTAGAGAGGACAAAATCAATCTGGCTAGAGTGTAGACCACTACTGAACATCACTAGATGGGATTCTTTCTTCCTAAAGAGGGTGTTAGCTACAACCATGTCGCAGGCTAGAGCGAAGCTCAGGACGTCTTCTCCTTCTTGGTTCCTAATGCCATAGCCAAAGCCCCCATGCACCCTTTCAAAACCTGTGTTAGATGTACCCACATGGCCATTGAGGTCTCCTCCTATGAAGAGCTTCTCACCAATAGGTACGCTCCTAACCAAGTCCTCCAGGACTTCCCAGAACTCCCTCTTGGTGCTCTCATTGTGGCCTACTTGCGGGGCATACACGCTGATAACATTGAGGACTAAGTCCCCAACTACCAGCTTGACAAGGATCATGTGGTCCCCTTGCCTCTTAACGTCCAGAACTCCATCCCTAAGGCTCTTGTTAACCAAGATGCCTACTCCATTCTTGTTTGAAGTTGTCCCCGTGTCCCACAACTTGAAGCCGGTATCCTCCACCTCCTTCGCCTTTTGTCCCTTCCATTTGGTCTCTTGGACACACAGGACATCAACACGCCTCCTCACGGCCGTATCAACTAGATCCCGTAACTTACCCGTTAGGGACCCTACGTTCCAGCTACCTAAGCATATCCTCCTAGGCTCGGCTAACTTCCTTACCCTCCGCACTCGTCGAGTCAAATGCGAAGACCCTTGCTCATTTTTCACTACACCGGGGCGTCGGTGCAGCGCGCCACTAAGGATGCGGCGACCCGACCCTTTCTCACTTATCGCCGTATCCAGATCAAGATACGGCGCGCCACCAAGGGGGTGACGGCCCGGCCCTTGCCCATTTGACACCACACCGGGTTCCGATGTGGTGCGTCGCTAAGAGGGTTACGCCCCAACGAGTTTCCTTTGGGTTTCATCTCCATAAGAGTGGCTGGGTTTTTCACGTTGGCTCACCACGCCTATCACAACCCTCCTCCTTTACCCGGGCTTGGGACCGGCTATGCTGAGACAACATAGGCGGAGTTAATGGCACCAACATGACGTGGTAAAAAAATTGTCCCATTTGGGCATGTTTTGTTATAACCTTGTCACAAACCAGAGCTTATCACAAGAAGCCTCATGGTTCCGGTAGGGAACATGTCACCTTTGTGGACGAAATGATATTCGTTGCCTCTTCTTGCTTTCAATTTTTTTCTGGTGTCAAGATAGAACAACAGGAGTGTCAAATTTTGGAATTTTCGGGGTTCATTTTGACATTTTTATACATTAACTAAGTTTCTAGTCATTTATGTGCATAATTCAAATTTGAACCATATGCACATGCTCATGTGCATAAAAATGGGTTGAAAATGTGAATATCGTCGCTTGGTTCCAAGCATTGAGATACATGGTTTTAAAATTCAAGTAAATCCAAAACTCGTCTGAAATTCTTGAAACTTGGCATGCTATCATGGAACGGCATCAACATGTTGTGGTGAAAAATTGTCCCATTTGGTGCAGGTTTGGGTATAAGCTTCCCACAAAACAGAGCTTCTCACTACAAGCCTTGTGGTTCTCGTAGGGAATGTGTCACCTTTGTGGATGAAACAATATTTGTTTTCTCTTCTTGCTTTCAAATGTTTTGTAGTGTCAACATAGAACAACATGACTGTTTTGTTAAATTTTGGAACTTTTGTGGTTCGTTTCGACACTTTTATACATTAATTAAGTTTTCTATGCATTTATATGCATAATTCAAATTTTGAACTACATGAACATGCTCCAGTGCATAGAAATGGGTTGAAAAATGAAATGTTTTTCCTGTTAGGTCCCATGCAAGAAATGGGAATGAATGTCAAAAACCTCGGCACTATCGCTTGGCCGCAAAGATTGAGATACATGGTTTTAAAATGCTAGTAAATCCAAAACTTGCCTGAAATTGATGAGACATGGAATGCTATCATGGAACGGCATCAACATGTTGTGGTAAAAAGATTGCCCATTTGGGGAAGGTTTGGGTATAAGCTTCCCACAAACCAGAGCTTCTCACAACAAACCTAATGGTTCCCATAGGAAATGTACCTCCTTCGTGGATGAAACGATATTCATTGCCTCTTCTTGCTTTCAATTTTTTTAGTGGCAACATAGAGAAACATGAGTGTCTTGTTAAAATTTGGAATTTTTGGGGGTTCATTTGGACATTTTTATACATTAGCTGAGTTTTTTAGGAATTTTATGTGCATAATTCAAATTTGAACTATAGGCACATGTTCCAGTGCAGAAAAAAGGGATGAAAAATTAAATGTGTGTCCTTGCGTACATGCTTAGGTTCCATGCAAGAAATGGGAATGAAATTCAAACAGCTCGGCATCCCGCCTCAGCCGCAAACATTGACATATTTGTTTTAAAATTCTAGTAATCCCAAAACTCGCCTGAAATTCATGAAACTTGGCATGCTATCATTGAATAACATCAACATGATGCGGTAAAAAGTTTGTCCCATTTGGGGTAGGTGTGGGTGTAAGCTCCTCAGAAACGGGAGCTTCTCATAACAAGCCTCATGGTTCCGGTAGGGAATGTGCCTCCTTAGTGGATGAAACAGTATTCGTTGCCTCTTATTCCTGTCAATTTTTTTAGTGGCAACATAGAGCAACATGAGTGTCATGTGAAAATGTTGATTTTTTCGAGGTTCGTTTGGATATTTTTATACATCAACTGAGTTTTCTAGTCATTTTATGTGCATAATTCAGATTTGAACTACACACACATGCTCCAGTGCAGAAAAAGGGTTGAAAAATCAAATGTGAGTCCCTGCGTGCATGCTTAGGTCCCATGCAAGAAATGGGAATGAAGTTCAAACACCTCGGCATCCTGCCTCGGTAGCAAACATTGAGATACTTGGTTTTAAAGTTCTAGTACATCCAAAACTTGTGTGAAATTCATGAAACTTGGCATGCTATCATTGAACGGCATCAACATGATGTGGAAAAAGTTTGTCCCATTTGGGGCAGGTTTGGGTATAAGCTTCTCATAAACCAGAGCTTCTCACAACAAGTCTCATGGTTCCGGTAGAGAACGTGCCTCCTTCATGGACGAAACGATATTCGTTATTCAAATTTTTTCCTAGGGGCAACATAGAGCAATATGAGTGTCTAGTTAAAATTTGGAATTTTTTGGGGTTCGTTTGGACATTTTTATAAATTAACTGAGTTTACATGGCATTTATGTGCATAATTCAAATTTGAACAACATGCACATGCTTGAGTGCATATAAATGGGTTGAAAAATCAAATGTGTGTCCTTGGGTGCATGCTTAGGTCCCCTGCAAGAAATGGGACTGGACTTCAAACACCTCAACATCGTGCATGGGCCACAAAGATTGAGATACTTGGTTTTAAAATTCTAGTAAATCCAAAACTCGTGTGAAATTCATGAAACTTGGCGTGCTATCACGGAATGGCACCCGACATGATGTGGTATTTTTGTGTCCAATTTGAGAGTAGACACCCTCGAATTAGCAGCCAACAAAGGCATTTTGAAACAAATAGCTGCCACCTTATCATCTTAAACTTTTGTATAATGTAAATTGTGTGTGTTCTGTTAACAATTCACGTGATGCCACGCGTCACACTTTTAATGGCTATGAGGTGTCGTGTGGAGAAATCCTTGAGTAGAGGGGAGGCGTGCGAGGGAAAATGTGTCGCGCAGGATTTGCGCAACTCTTCATCGCAAATGTTTTAGATAGAACACACATATGCAAAGTGAGAGCTATGTTCCTTCCTGGGTAAGCCAAACTAAAATTTTCTACGCATGATTTGTGCATCACTTCATGGCAAACAGTTCAGATTGAAGACGGTATGCAAAGCAAGAGCTATGGTTCCTTCGCCGCTAAGCCAAGAGAAAATCTTGCACACATGATTTGTTGGAAATATGCCCTAGAGGCAATAACAAAGCAGTTATTCATTGACATATTCATTGCCTCTTCTTGCTTTCGATTTTTTTAGTGGCAACATAGAGAAACATGAGTGTCTTGTTAAAATTTGGAATTTTTGGGCGTTCATTTCGACATTTTTATACATTAGCTGAGTTTTTTAGGAATTTTATGTGCATAATTCAAATTTGAACTATAGGCACATGTTCCAGTGCAGAAAAAAGGGATGAAAAATCAAATGTGTGTCCTTGCGTACATGCTTAGGTTCCATGCAAGAAATGGGAATGAAATTCAAACAGCTCGGCATCCCGCCTCAGCCGCAAACATTGACATATTTGTTTTAAAATTCTAGTAATCTCAAAACTCGCCTGAAATTCATGAAACTTGGCATGCTATCATTGAATAACATCAACATGATGCGGTAAAAAGTTTGTCCCATTTGGGGTAGGTGTGGGTGTAAGCTTCTCAGAAACGGGAGCTTCTCATAACAAGCCTCATGGTTACGGTAGGGAATGTGCCTCCTTAGTGGATGAAACAGTATTCGTTGCCTCTTATTCCTGTCAATTTTTTTAGTGGCAACATAGAGCAACATGAGTGTCATGTTAAAATGTTGATTTTTTCGAGGTTCGTTTGGATATTTTTATACATCAACTGAGTTTTCTAGTCATTTTATGTGCATAATTCAGATTTGAACTACACACACATGCTCCAGTGCAGAAAAAGGGTTGAAAAATCAAATGTGAGTCCCTGCGTGCATGCTTAGGTCCCATGCAAGAAATGGGAATGAAGTTCAAACACCTCGGCATCCTGCCTCGGTAGCAAACATTGAGATACTTGGTTTTAAAGTTCTAGTACATCCAAAACTTGTGTGAAATTCATGAAACTTGGCATGCTATCATTGAACGGCATCAACATGATGTGGAAAAAGTTTGTCCCATTTGGGGCAGGTTTGGGTATAAGCTTCTCATAAACCAGAGCTTCTCACAACAAGTCTCATGGTTCCGGTAGAGAACGTGCCTCCTTCATGGACGAAACGATATTCGTTATTCAAATTTTTTCCTAGGGGCAACATAGAGCAATATGAGTGTCTAGTTAAAATTTGGAATTTTTTGGGGTTCGTTTGGACATTTTTATAAATTAACTGAGTTTACATGGCATTTATGTGCATAATTCAAATTTGAACAACATGCACATGCTTGAGTGCATATAAATGGGTTGAAAAATCAAATGTGTGTCCTTGGGTGCATGCTTAGGTCCCCTACAAGAAATGGGACTGGACTTCAAACACCTCAACATCGTGCATGGGCCACAAAGATTGAGATACTTGGTTTTGAAATTCTAGTAAATCCAAAACTCGTGTGAAATTCATGAAACTTGGCGTGCTATCACGGAATGGCACCCGACATGATGTGGTATTTTTGTGTCCAATTTGAGAGTAGACACCCTCGAATTAGCAGCCAACAAAGGCATTTTGAAACAAATAGCTGCCACCTTATCATCTTAAACTTTTGTATAATGTAAATTGTGTGTGTTCTGTTAACAATTCACGTGATTCCACGCGTCACACTTTTAATGGCTATGAGGTGTCGTGTGGAGAAATCCTTGAGTAGAGGGGAGGCGTGCGAGGGAAAATGTGTCGCGCAGGATTTGCGCAACTCTTCATCGCAAATGTTTTAGATAGAACACACATATGCAAAGTGAGAGCTATGTTCCTTCCTGGGTAAGCCAAACTAAAATTTTCTACGCATGATTTGTGCATCACTTCATGGCAAACAGTTCAGATTGAAGACGGTATGCAAAGCAAGAGCTATGGTTCCTTCGCCGCTAAGCCAAGAGAAAATCTTGCACACATGATTTGTTGGAAATATGCCCTAGAGGCAATAACAAAGCAGTTATTCATTGACATATTCATTGCCTCTTCTTGCTTTCGATTTTTTTAGTGGCAACATAGAGAAACATGAGTGTCTTGTTAAAATTTGGAATTTTTGGGCGTTCATTTCGACATTTTTATACATTAGCTGAGTTTTTTAGGAATTTTATGTGCATAATTCAAATTTGAACTATAGGCACATGTTCCAGTGCAGAAAAAAGGGATGAAAAATCAAATGTGTGTCCTTGCGTACATGCTTAGGTTCCATGCAAGAAATGGGAATGAAATTCAAACAGCTCGGCATCCCGCCTCAGCCGCAAACATTGACATATTTGTTTTAAAATTCTAGTAATCTCAAAACTCGCCTGAAATTCATGAAACTTGGCATGCTATCATTGAATAACATCAACATGATGCGGTAAAAAGTTTGTCCCATTTGGGGTAGGTGTGGGTGTAAGCTTCTCAGAAACGGGAGCTTCTCATAACAAGCCTCATGGTTACGGTAGGGAATGTGCCTCCTTAGTGGATGAAACAGTATTCGTTGCCTCTTATTCCTGTCAATTTTTTTAGTGGCAACATAGAGCAACATGAGTGTCATGTTAAAATGTTGATTTTTTCGAGGTTCGTTTGGATATTTTTATACATCAACTGAGTTTTCTAGTCATTTTATGTGCATAATTCAGATTTGAACTACACACACATGCTCCAGTGCAGAAAAAGGGTTGAAAAATCAAATGTGAGTCCCTGCGTGCATGCTTAGGTCCCATGCAAGAAATGGGAATGAAGTTCAAACACCTCGGCATCCTGCCTCGGTAGCAAACATTGAGATACTTGGTTTTAAAGTTCTAGTACATCCAAAACTTGTGTGAAATTCATGAAACTTGGCATGCTATCATTGAACGGCATCAACATGATGTGGAAAAAGTTTGTCCCATTTGGGGCAGGTTTGGGTATAAGCTTCTCATAAACCAGAGCTTCTCACAACAAGTCTCATGGTTCCGGTAGAGAACGTGCCTCCTTCATGGACGAAACGATATTCGTTATTCAAATTTTTTCCTAGGGGCAACATAGAGCAATATGAGTGTCTAGTTAAAATTTGGAATTTTTTGGGGTTCGTTTGGACATTTTTATAAATTAACTGAGTTTACATGGCATTTATGTGCATAATTCAAATTTGAACAACATGCACATGCTTGAGTGCATATAAATGGGTTGAAAAATCAAATGTGTGTCCTTGGGTGCATGCTTAGGTCCCCTACAAGAAATGGGACTGGACTTCAAACACCTCAACATCGTGCATGGGCCACAAAGATTGAGATACTTGGTTTTGAAATTCTAGTAAATCCAAAACTCGTGTGAAATTCATGAAACTTGGCGTGCTATCACGGAATGGCACCCGACATGATGTGGTATTTTTGTGTCCAATTTGAGAGTAGACACCCTCGAATTAGCAGCCAACAAAGGCATTTTGAAACAAATAGCTGCCACCTTATCATCTTAAACTTTTGTATAATGTAAATTGTGTGTGTTCTGTTAACAATTCACGTGATTCCACGCGTCACACTTTTAATGGCTATGAGGTGTCGTGTGGAGAAATCCTTGAGTAGAGGGGAGGCGTGCGAGGGAAAATGTGTCGCGCAGGATTTGCGCAACTCTTCATCGCAAATGTTTTAGATAGAACACACATATGCAAAGTGAGAGCTATGTTCCTTCCTGGGTAAGCCAAACTAAAATTTTCTACGCATGATTTGTGCATCACTTCATGGCAAACAGTTCAGATTGAAGACGGTATGCAAAGCAAGAGCTATGGTTCCTTCGCCGCTAAGCCAAGAGAAAATCTTGCACACATGATTTGTTGGAAATATGCCCTAGAGGCAATAACAAAGCAGTTATTCATTGACATATTCATTGCCTCTTCTTGCTTTCGATTTTTTTAGTGGCAACATAGAGAAACATGAGTGTCTTGTTAAAATTTGGAATTTTTGGGCGTTCATTTCGACATTTTTATACATTAGCTGAGTTTTTTAGGAATTTTATGTGCATAATTCAAATTTGAACTATAGGCACATGTTCCAGTGCAGAAAAAAGGGATGAAAAATCAAATGTGTGTCCTTGCGTACATGCTTAGGTTCCATGCAAGAAATGGGAATGAAATTCAAACAGCTCGGCATCCCGCCTCAGCCGCAAACATTGACATATTTGTTTTAAAATTCTAGTAATCTCAAAACTCGCCTGAAATTCATGAAACTTGGCATGCTATCATTGAATAACATCAACATGATGCGGTAAAAAGTTTGTCCCATTTGGGGTAGGTGTGGGTGTAAGCTTCTCAGAAACGGGAGCTTCTCATAACAAGCCTCATGGTTACGGTAGGGAATGTGCCTCCTTAGTGGATGAAACAGTATTCGTTGCCTCTTATTCCTGTCAATTTTTTTAGTGGCAACATAGAGCAACATGAGTGTCATGTTAAAATGTTGATTTTTTCGAGGTTCGTTTGGATATTTTTATACATCAACTGAGTTTTCTAGTCATTTTATGTGCATAATTCAGATTTGAACTACACACACATGCTCCAGTGCAGAAAAAGGGTTGAAAAATCAAATGTGAGTCCCTGCGTGCATGCTTAGGTCCCATGCAAGAAATGGGAATGAAGTTCAAACACCTCGGCATCCTGCCTCGGTAGCAAACATTGAGATACTTGGTTTTAAAGTTCTAGTACATCCAAAACTTGTGTGAAATTCATGAAACTTGGCATGCTATCATTGAACGGCATCAACATGATGTGGAAAAAGTTTGTCCCATTTGGGGCAGGTTTGGGTATAAGCTTCTCATAAACCAGAGCTTCTCACAACAAGTCTCATGGTTCCGGTAGAGAACGTGCCTCCTTCATGGACGAAACGATATTCGTTATTCAAATTTTTTCCTAGGGGCAACATAGAGCAATATGAGTGTCTAGTTAAAATTTGGAATTTTTTGGGGTTCGTTTGGACATTTTTATAAATTAACTGAGTTTACATGGCATTTATGTGCATAATTCAAATTTGAACAACATGCACATGCTTGAGTGCATATAAATGGGTTGAAAAATCAAATGTGTGTCCTTGGGTGCATGCTTAGGTCCCCTACAAGAAATGGGACTGGACTTCAAACACCTCAACATCGTGCATGGGCCACAAAGATTGAGATACTTGGTTTTGAAATTCTAGTAAATCCAAAACTCGTGTGAAATTCATGAAACTTGGCGTGCTATCACGGAATGGCACCCGACATGATGTGGTATTTTTGTGTCCAATTTGAGAGTAGACACCCTCGAATTAGCAGCCAACGAAGGCATTTTGAAACAAATAGCTGCCACCTTATCATCTTAAACTTTTGTATAATGTAAATTGTGTGTGTTCTGTTAACAATTCACGTGATTCCACGCGTCACACTTTTAATGGCTATGAGGTGTCGTGTGGAGAAATCCTTGAGTAGAGGGGAGGCGTGCGAGGGAAAATGTGTCGCGCAGGATTTGCGCAACTCTTCATCGCAAATGTTTTAGATAGAACACACATATGCAAAGTGAGAGCTATGTTCCTTCCTGGGTAAGCCAAACTAAAATTTTCTACGCATGATTTGTGCATCACTTCATGGCAAACAGTTCAGATTGAAGACGGTATGCAAAGCAAGAGCTATGGTTCCTTCGCCGCTAAGCCAAGAGAAAATCTTGCACACATGATTTGTTGGAAATATGCCCTAGAGGCAATAACAAAGCAGTTATTCATTGACATATTCATTGCCTCTTCTTGCTTTCGATTTTTTTAGTGGCAACATAGAGAAACATGAGTGTCTTGTTAAAATTTGGAATTTTTGGGCGTTCATTTCGACATTTTTATACATTAGCTGAGTTTTTTAGGAATTTTATGTGCATAATTCAAATTTGAACTATAGGCACATGTTCCAGTGCAGAAAAAAGGGATGAAAAATCAAATGTGTGTCCTTGCGTACATGCTTAGGTTCCATGCAAGAAATGGGAATGAAATTCAAACAGCTCGGCATCCCGCCTCAGCCGCAAACATTGACATATTTGTTTTAAAATTCTAGTAATCTCAAAACTCGCCTGAAATTCATGAAACTTGGCATGCTATCATTGAATAACATCAACATGATGCGGTAAAAAGTTTGTCCCATTTGGGGTAGGTGTGGGTGTAAGCTTCTCAGAAACGGGAGCTTCTCATAACAAGCCTCATGGTTACGGTAGGGAATGTGCCTCCTTAGTGGATGAAACAGTATTCGTTGCCTCTTATTCCTGTCAATTTTTTTAGTGGCAACATAGAGCAACATGAGTGTCATGTTAAAATGTTGATTTTTTCGAGGTTCGTTTGGATATTTTTATACATCAACTGAGTTTTCTAGTCATTTTATGTGCATAATTCAGATTTGAACTACACACACATGCTCCAGTGCAGAAAAAGGGTTGAAAAATCAAATGTGAGTCCCTGCGTGCATGCTTAGGTCCCATGCAAGAAATGGGAATGAAGTTCAAACACCTCGGCATCCTGCCTCGGTAGCAAACATTGAGATACTTGGTTTTAAAGTTCTAGTACATCCAAAACTTGTGTGAAATTCATGAAACTTGGCATGCTATCATTGAACGGCATCAACATGATGTGGAAAAAGTTTGTCCCATTTGGGGCAGGTTTGGGTATAAGCTTCTCATAAACGAGAGCTTCTCACAACAAGTCTCATGGTTCCGGTAGAGAACGTGCCTCCTTCATGGACGAAACGATATTCGTTATTCAAATTTTTTCCTAGGGGCAACATAGAGCAATATGAGTGTCTAGTTAAAATTTGGAATTTTTTGGGGTTCGTTTGGACATTTTTATAAATTAACTGAGTTTACATGGCATTTATGTGCATAATTCAAATTTGAACAACATGCACATGCTTGAGTGCATATAAATGGGTTGAAAAATCAAATGTGTGTCCTTGGGTGCATGCTTAGGTCCCCTACAAGAAATGGGACTGGACTTCAAACACCTCAACATCGTGCATGGGCCACAAAGATTGAGATACTTGGTTTTGAAATTCTAGTAAATCCAAAACTCGTGTGAAATTCATGAAACTTGGCGTGCTATCACGGAATGGCACCCGACATGATGTGGTATTTTTGTGTCCAATTTGAGAGTAGACACCCTCGAATTAGCAGCCAACGAAGGCATTTTGAAACAAATAGCTGCCACCTTATCATCTTAAACTTTTGTATAATGTAAATTGTGTGTGTTCTGTTAACAATTCACGTGATTCCACGCGTCACACTTTTAATGGCTATGAGGTGTCGTGTGGAGAAATCCTTGAGTAGAGGGGAGGCGTGCGAGGGAAAATGTGTCGCGCAGGATTTGCGCAACTCTTCATCGCAAATGTTTTAGATAGAACACACATATGCAAAGTGAGAGCTATGTTCCTTCCTGGGTAAGCCAAACTAAAATTTTCTACGCATGATTTGTGCATCACTTCATGGCAAACAGTTCAGATTGAAGACGGTATGCAAAGCAAGAGCTATGGTTCCTTCGCCGCTAAGCCAAGAGAAAATCTTGCACACATGATTTGTTGGAAATATGCCCTAGAGGCAATAACAAAGCAGTTATTCATTGACATATTCATTTCCTCTTCTTGCTTTCGATTTTTTTAGTGGCAACATAGAGAAACATGAGTGTCTTGTTAAAATTTGGAATTTTTGGGCGTTCATTTCGACATTTTTATACATTAGCTGAGTTTTTTAGGAATTTTATGTGCATAATTCAAATTTGAACTATAGGCACATGTTCCAGTGCAGAAAAAAGGGATGAAAAATCAAATGTGTGTCCTTGCGTACATGCTTAGGTTCCATGCAAGAAATGGGAATGAAATTCAAACAGCTCGGCATCCCGCCTCAGCCGCAAACATTGACATATTTGTTTTAAAATTTTAGTAATCTCAAAACTCGCCTGAAATTCATGAAACTTGGCATGCTATCATTGAATAACATCAACATGATGCGGTAAAAAGTTTGTCCCATTTGGGGTAGGTGTGGGTGTAAGCTTCTCAGAAACGGGAGCTTCTCATAACAAGCCTCATGGTTACGGTAGGGAATGTGCCTCCTTAGTGGATGAAACAGTATTCGTTGCCTCTTATTCCTGTCAATTTTTTTAGTGGCAACATAGAGCAACATGAGTGTCATGTTAAAATGTTGATTTTTTCGAGGTTCGTTTGGATATTTTTATACATCAACTGAGTTTTCTAGTCATTTTATGTGCATAATTCAGATTTGAACTACACACACATGCTCCAGTGCAGAAAAAGGGTTGAAAAATCAAATGTGAGTCCCTGCGTGCATGCTTAGGTCCCATGCAAGAAATGGGAATGAAGTTCAAACACCTCGGCATCCTGCCTCGGTAGCAAACATTGAGATACTTGGTTTTAAAGTTCTAGTACATCCAAAACTTGTGTGAAATTCATGAAACTTGGCATGCTATCATTGAACGGCATCAACATGATGTGGAAAAAGTTTGTCCCATTTGGGGCAGGTTTGGGTATAAGCTTCTCATAAACCAGAGCTTCTCACAACAAGTCTCATGGTTCCGGTAGAGAACGTGCCTCCTTCATGGACGAAACGATATTCGTTATTCAAATTTTTTCCTAGGGGCAACATAGAGCAATATGAGTGTCTAGTTAAATTTTGGAATTTTTTGGGGTTCGTTTGGACATTTTTATAAATTAACTGAGTTTACATGGCATTTATGTGCATAATTCGAATTTGAACAACATGCACATGCTTGAGTGCATATAAATGGGTTGAAAAATCAAATGTGTGTCCTTGGATGCATGCTTAGGTCCCCTACAAGAAATGGGACTGGACTTCAAACACCTCAACATCGTGCATGGGCCACAAAGATTGAGATACTTGGTTTTGAAATTCTAGTAAATCCAAAACTCGTGTGAAATTCATGAAACTTGGCGTGCTATCACGGAATGGCACCCGACATGATGTGGTATTTTTGTGTCCAATTTGAGAGTAGACACCCTCGAATTAGCAGCCAACGAAGGCATTTTGAAACAAATAGCTGCCACCTTATCATCTTAAACTTTTGTATAATGTAAATTGTGTGTGTTCTGTTAACAATTCACGTGATTCCACGCGTCACACTTTTAATGGCTATGAGGTGTCGTGTGGAGAAATCCTTGAGTAGAGGGGAGGCGTGCGAGGGAAAATGTGTCGCGCAGGATTTGCGCAACTCTTCATCGCAAATGTTTTAGATAGAACACACATATGCAAAGTGAGAGCTATGTTCCTTCCTGGGTAAGCCAAACTAAAATTTTCTACGCATGATTTGTGCATCACTTCATGGCAAACAGTTCAGATTGAAGACGGTATGCAAAGCAAGAGCTATGGTTCCTTCGCCGCTAAGCCAAGAGAAAATCTTGCACACATGATTTGTTGGAAATATGCCCTAGAGGCAATAACAAAGCAGTTATTCATTGACATATTCATTGCCTCTTCTTGCTTTCGATTTTTTTAGTGGCAACATAGAGAAACATGAGTGTCTTGTTAAAATTTGGAATTTTTGGGCGTTCATTTCGACATTTTTATACATTAGCTGAGTTTTTTAGGAATTTTATGTGCATAATTCAAATTTGAACTATAGGCACATGTTCCAGTGCAGAAAAAAGGGATGAAAAATCAAATGTGTGTCCTTGCGTACATGCTTAGGTTCCATGCAAGAAATGGGAATGAAATTCAAACAGCTCGGCATCCCGCCTCAGCCGCAAACATTGACATATTTGTTTTAAAATTCTAGTAATCTCAAAACTCGCCTGAAATTCATGAAACTTGGCATGCTATCATTGAATAACATCAACATGATGCGGTAAAAAGTTTGTCCCATTTGGGGTAGGTGTGGGTGTAAGCTTCTCAGAAACGGGAGCTTCTCATAACAAGCCTCATGGTTACGGTAGGGAATGTGCCTCCTTAGTGGATGAAACAGTATTCGTTGCCTCTTATTCCTGTCAATTTTTTTAGTGGCAACATAGAGCAACATGAGTGTCATGTTAAAATGTTGATTTTTTCGAGGTTCGTTTGGATATTTTTATACATCAACTGAGTTTTCTAGTCATTTTATGTGCATAATTCAGATTTGAACTACACACACATGCTCCAGTGCAGAAAAAGGGTTGAAAAATCAAATGTGAGTCCCTGCGTGCATGCTTAGGTCCCATGCAAGAAATGGGAATGAAGTTCAAACACCTCGGCATCCTGCCTCGGTAGCAAACATTGAGATACTTGGTTTTAAAGTTCTAGTACATCCAAAACTTGTGTGAAATTCATGAAACTTGGCATGCTATCATTGAACGGCATCAACATGATGTGGAAAAAGTTTGTCCCATTTGGGGCAGGTTTGGGTATAAGCTTCTCATAAACCAGAGCTTCTCACAACAAGTCTCATGGTTCCGGTAGAGAACGTGCCTCCTTCATGGACGAAACGATATTCGTTATTCAAATTTTTTCCTAGGGGCAACATAGAGCAATATGAGTGTCTAGTTAAAATTTGGAATTTTTTGGGGTTCGTTTGGACATTTTTATAAATTAACTGAGTTTACATGGCATTTATGTGCATAATTCAAATTTGAACAACATGCACATGCTTGAGTGCATATAAATGGGTTGAAAAATCAAATGTGTGTCCTTGGGTGCATGCTTAGGTCCCCTACAAGAAATGGGACTGGACTTCAAACACCTCAACATCGTGCATGGGCCACAAAGATTGAGATACTTGGTTTTGAAATTCTAGTAAATCCAAAACTCGTGTGAAATTCATGAAACTTGGCGTGCTATCACGGAATGGCACCCGACATGATGTGGTATTTTTGTGTCCAATTTGAGAGTAGACACCCTCGAATTAGCAGCCAACAAAGGCATTTTGAAACAAATAGCTGCCACCTTATCATCTTAAACTTTTGTATAATGTAAATTGTGTGTGTTCTGTTAACAATTCACGTGATTCCACGCGTCACACTTTTAATGGCTATGAGGTGTCGTGTGGAGAAATCCTTGAGTAGAGGGGAGGCGTGCGAGGGAAAATGTGTCGCGCAGGATTTGCGCAACTCTTCATCGCAAATGTTTTAGATAGAACACACATATGCAAAGTGAGAGCTATGTTCCTTCCTGGGTAAGCCAAACTAAAATTTTCTACGCATGATTTGTGCATCACTTCATGGCAAACAGTTCAGATTGAAGACGGTATGCAAAGCAAGAGCTATGGTTCCTTCGCCGCTAAGCCAAGAGAAAATCTTGCACACATGATTTGTTGGAAATATGCCCTAGAGGCAATAACAAAGCAGTTATTCATTGACATATTCATTGCCTCTTCTTGCTTTCGATTTTTTTAGTGGCAACATAGAGAAACATGAGTGTCTTGTTAAAATTTGGAATTTTTGGGCGTTCATTTCGACATTTTTATACATTAGCTGAGTTTTTTAGGAATTTTATGTGCATAATTCAAATTTGAACTATAGGCACATGTTCCAGTGCAGAAAAAAGGGATGAAAAATCAAATGTGTGTCCTTGCGTACATGCTTAGGTTCCATGCAAGAAATGGGAATGAAATTCAAACAGCTCGGCATCCCGCCTCAGCCGCAAACATTGACATATTTGTTTTAAAATTCTAGTAATCTCAAAACTCGCCTGAAATTCATGAAACTTGGCATGCTATCATTGAATAACATCAACATGATGCGGTAAAAAGTTTGTCCCATTTGGGGTAGGTGTGGGTGTAAGCTTCTCAGAAACGGGAGCTTCTCATAACAAGCCTCATGGTTACGGTAGGGAATGTGCCTCCTTAGTGGATGAAACAGTATTCGTTGCCTCTTATTCCTGTCAATTTTTTTAGTGGCAACATAGAGCAACATGAGTGTCATGTTAAAATGTTGATTTTTTCGAGGTTCGTTTGGATATTTTTATACATCAAGTGAGTTTTCTAGTCATTTTATGTGCATAATTCAGATTTGAACTACACACACATGCTCCAGTGCAGAAAAAGGGTTGAAAAATCAAATGTGAGTCCCTGCGTGCATGCTTAGGTCCCATGCAAGAAATGGGAATGAAGTTCAAACACCTCGGGTCCATGATTTGTTGTAAATATGCCCTAGAGGCAATAACAAAGCAGTTATTATCATATTTCCTTGCTCATGATAATCATTTATTATCCGTGCTATAATTGTATTGATTGGAAACTCAAATACATGTGTGGACACATAGAAAACAAAGTGACAATAGTAAGCCTCTAGTGGACTAGCTCGTTGATCAAACATGGCTAAGGTTTCATAGACATAGACATGAGTTGTCATTTGATAATGGGTGTCACATCCCTAACCCTTAAGCAAGTTAGTCTTGTGCTCATGTCTTCTTTGCATTTGCATCTAAGAAGTTTCAACTAAAACAACAAAGTGGCAAAGGAAAAACTCAAAACCCTAGCCACTATTTCAATTAAAGAAAATCTCAAACTAGTTCAAATCAATGAACCCAAAATGGCCTCAAGAAATGTTCAAACTTTGTGATAAATCCTGAAAGTAAATGAGCATTGGAGAAAACTATTTTCTTGACACTTTAAGCATTTTAAATAAATGCAAAAGGCTACTGGTTTCAAGTTTTAAATTTGAAATCAGAATCTATAAATTTCCAAAAATGTTGAAAACTTTGGAAATGGTTGGGAATATTATAACAATATTTCAGGAGGTCTAAAATAGTTTTTACGTTTTGTTTTGGAGCTGAAATAATTAGCAAAACAATAGTTAGCAAAACAGAAAAAAAAAACAGAAAAAAATGGGAAACCCTTACCTGTCGCCTAGCCTGGCCCGGCCCATCTCCTTCGCTCGTCCCCTCCCTCGCGCCAGTAGGCAGCAGGAGGTGGCCGCCGCCTCCTCCGGCGCGGCCACGCACCTGTGCGCCTTCCTGGCCGCCGCCTTGCGCTAGCTAGGCCGGGGATAAGCCCCCTGAGGCCTCCCCTATCCATTCCCCGCATCAGCTCTCTCCCTCCTCCCGGATCTCTTCCTCCTCCTTGCTGCCGCCATTGGAGCCGAGCTCGAGCTCGAGCCGCAGCACCTCTAGCCATGGGAACCCTCCTCCGAGTAGTCTGTTAGCTTCGCCGCGTCGCGCCGGTCCTCTCTGCAGAAGCCGAAGCTTCCCCAAGCTCTGCATCGCCCCCAACGCCGTCGTCTTCCACCTCCGGCCGCCGGACCTCTCCCGTCGATTCGCTCCCTCCGGCGCATCCCCGAGCCCCTCTTCAGCACCATCGGAACCGCCGTGAGCTCGTCGTCGTTTCCCCTCTCGCCCCACGCTCTCCCGTGCATCGTAGCTTAGTTCCCCACCAAGGCAAAGAGCTTCTCGCCGCCGGTCATGTCGTCGTCGTCGCTGTGATGTCCGATCCACGCGTTCGAGCTAGGATTCGAGCTCCTGGAGCCTCCAGGAGCGTGTCGAGCCCTCCAGCTGCCCTCCCCGTGCCCTAGAGCCGTCTCTCATAGAAGGCCGAGCTTCGGCCGCCGCTCCGGCTCGTCGCCGGCGCCTCTCCCGGCGACCCTAGCCTCCCCTGATGCCCCTGCCAGATCGGCCACTTCGCCAGCGTGCCGTAGCTGCAAACCGCGTGCGTTTTGGTGTTGTGCAGCGCCGTTTAGGTCGTCTCCGGCGAGCCCTCCGCCACGGGCCTGGTCGCCGGCGACCACCCTCCGGTGGGGGTCGACGTGGCAAAGCTAACCCAGCAGCTCAGGACCTAATCACTCGCTGACAAGTGGGCCCAAGGCCAAGTCAAACCTCAATTAGGGCTGGTCAGCGCGGGATTAGTCCCAGAGAGGCTGACCAGTGGAGCCCCCGTGTCAGGTTTGACCTGAACAGGTCGGCTGACCTGCTGACGTCAGTCTGACGCAATAATTAGAATTTCCAGTATAAAACTAATTCCAGGGAATTGCTAAAACTTGTAAAAATCATAGAAATTAATCTGTAACTCCAATGAAAATAATTTATATACGAAAAAGTATCATAAAAACTCAAGGATTCTGATTATACTATTTTCAACTATGTTTGAAAAAGTTACAGAACCCTAAAATGTGGAATAAGGAATAATTCAATTTTTATAATTACTTTTAAAATGGAATTTGGAAAATATTCAAATTTCAACATGAATGCAATGATCACACAGTGTCCTAATTACAAATCAGTACCATAACATGACATTTCATGCATGCTAACATCAAGTTGATCTGAGCATCAGGTTGAATCAATTAAACCAGTATCCGAGAATACCCCGTTTGAATTGCTATTCGAATGTGATTCAAATCAACTCTAAACCTAATACATGTTGAAAATAATAACTTATCACCTTGCATTCTCATGCCATGCTCATGCATCATTTTGAGTGCATATGATTGTTATTGAATGTTGTCATTCATTTCGGTAGGCTCCGCACCCCCGGATTCCACCGAATATCCATCTGACGGATATCGTTCCTCCTCTGAGCAACAAGGCAAGCAACCCCTTTGATCATCCCGATAACTCCCATGTTCTTGCTCCTGCACCTATTTATTGCATTTAAGATCAAATGCTTCAACTGCTTTTGCCACGATAGTTTAACCCACTTCCTTTGCATGACTTAACCTTGTCACAGTAAATAGCCGAACCTTGCAACCTAGCATACCTGGTAGTTGCTTGAGCTATAATGTGCCTTATCCTGCTATGCATGCTATGCTTAGAGTTGTGTATGGTCTGTCATCTAGGAGATGAACAGAATTGTGGAATGTGTTCGGTGAGCAAAGGTTGTGTGTTGAACTTGATTTGGTAAAGGTACCGGTGAAAGGCAGTGTAGGAGTACATGGCGGGTTGTTTCATTGGAACCGTCCATAGGAACTAAGTTCCGTGTATGTAATCCAAGACTAGATACTACCACATGCTGGGCCCTGAAATATGACCCTGCTCGGCCTATTAATCGCGTAGTACTCAGTCCAGGAGTTGCAAGTAGTTTCTGGTGTTTATAGTAATGCTGGAGGCCATGCATGGTGCTGACCTGAGAGGTGGGCCGTGATGCGGTAGGCAGTGGCATGGTGTACCAAGTGGCACCCGGATGGTGGGCTTGGGAATCCTGCGCACATCGTTTGAGGCCGTGGCGGAAACCTCGGCCGGACTTCCGTACAGGTTACTCTCAGATAGGCGATAAACCTGGACTAGGTACTAGTGTGGTTAACGGTCGTGGCCGACTCCCTCGCTCGGCTTCCACTTGAAGGTTGCCGAGGTGCATGACGTGCACATGGCGATAAGTGGCGAGAGCGTGTGTGACGAAGTACACCCCTGCAGGGTTATGATCTATTCGAATAGCCGCGTCCGCGGATATGGACTACTTGGAGACATATGTTGTTCATAGATAACTTCAATGGCTACTCATAAAATTGCCAAGATAAGCGTGAGTGTCGTGGACGGCATTTCTGTACGGCGACGGAATGATTCCACGATAGTGTATTGTTGTGGTGTTAGTGGACTCGTGTGCGAGAAATCGTGTTAGTGGACTCGTGTGGACTTGTTGCTAATGACCCTAATGGAGGGTTCTTCGTAGATATCGACGACGACGAGTAGCTGGTGTCCCAGCTACGATCTGGCCCTACGTCGGCTCTGTAGTATAGTCAGGCCATGTGCCTTCTAGTTGCCCTGTCTGTACCCAGACAGTTTATAACTCTTCCGCTGGCTTGTAATTGTATGACTGCTATTATGGGTCGTGAGACCCTTAATGTGTAATATTATGTGTGTGGCTCTTCCGAGCCTCTTAAATAAAACTTGTATGTTTATGGTTATGTTGTGATGCCATCGATGTATCTATACATATCGGTATGCCATGCGTACGTGTGTCGTACTTGATATGTAGGGGGTTCGATTACCTAGTCGTGAACTTTAGTAGCACTCCTTACAAGGAAATGCCCCTTTGTGATCCAACGAGCCTTGGTAGTTCACTACTGCTCCGGACACATTGGTTGACCGGCATGTGTCCTTCTTAGCTGTTGTGTCTGTCCCCTTTGGGGAAATGTCACGCGATGTAATGGAGTCCTTGTAGCTTGCTACGACTCGTCTACATTCGCCGATGACCGACACCTGCTTTGTTGGGTCATGTATGCCTGTCCTTGTGCGGTACAGCCACTTTGATTTATGACTAGACATGTCGATCCGGGTTCATTGACATTGGATTGCTAGCGACACTATCGCATACGTGAGTCAATAGACGCAAACGGTCCCGGCTAAGGTAAGGCTGCAGCCGTGGAGTTAACCGTGCGTGAGACCACAAAGGGAT
This sequence comes from Hordeum vulgare subsp. vulgare, assembly GCF_904849725.1. NCBI lineage: Eukaryota > Viridiplantae > Streptophyta > Magnoliopsida > Poales > Poaceae > Hordeum > Hordeum vulgare. Next base: position 369,971,799 of record NC_058523.1, read on the forward strand.
GCGATGTGTTACAGGCTGGATTCCTATGGCTTAGGATCGGGGTCCCGACAGCGTTGGTATCAGAGCCTGACTGAGTGTAGGATTACTAAGCCAAACTGGTCGAAGTTGAGTCTAGAATTGCTTTAGTTATATATAAGGGAATTGTTTGTGGAAGGGAACGTAAGACTCTTGTTCTCTTCTCAATTTATTCTATTCTGGTCATCCTTGTCTCTTCTGCGGGAATATAGGACTAGGTTACTCATCTTCTCCTAGGCTCGTGTTTCTGATCGGTAGATTATAGGACTACGGGTCAAGAGATATTGGTTTCTTTATTCCTAGGAAGCAGGAAGTAAGTTTGATGATCAGAGAGTTGAACTTGATAGTTGAGTGGTTACGCTATTCCATTTTTGGGTTGTCTCAAAATTTGTTTTGAGCATTTACAGCCGTTATGCTGCCCAATTTTGCATTCAGAGCTCTAATGCTTTTGCATTACTCTCTATTACAGATGCCTGGCCGTCCTTCTCGTCGGGTGGTACGTCTGACCAGGTGCATTGATGTACCGGGTCATACGGCCATGCTGGTCAGGGTGATGTCGGTGTGCGGTTACCGCTGGTACCCCGAGTACACAGTGGAGGAACAGTACCGAGACTTCAACCAGAGCCAGTACATCTGCACTGTTAGGGTATTTCCAGACTACCCTGGAGCTGAGAAGCCAATCCATTGGTCCTATGGGTTGGGGGTCATTGTTGACATGGCAGTACAGGATGCTGCCTATTCAATGCTGACCATTATGAGAGCGAGACATGCACTGCTGCAGAATTCAGAGTTCTGCTATGTTCCGGCCTCTCAGCCTGGTGAAGAAGGATACCTTAGCGGAGTCTATTTTGATTCTTCTATGGACGATCCACTTCTGCAGTCCACTGTTGAGATGCTAGAGAACAGAGACAGGGATGCCCGTGCTCTCCGCATGGAGCTTTATGCTACCCGTGCCCGTCTGTGGACAGCTTTGACGCAGCTGGCACCGGTAGTCCAGACAGGGTATGGAGAGATGGAGATGTTGAACCCTGTTAGGAACCATCTTCCGGCCCACGTTGACTGGACAACTATAGGAGGAGTCACACCTCTTCGGGGACCCCTCTTACCAGCAGTCAGGGGACCAAGGCCACATCCGTGTCCTTATGGATCCCAGGGATCTCAGGCTAGAGTATTTCCTGATCCGCAGGTTGAGCTTCCAGGCCATGGAGGTAATCTCTATGAGATGTTCTATGCGGATGCCTGAGCTGTCAGCGGAAGGATAGTATGGTAGTAGCCGTACTTTCACAGTCCTGCGTGACTTGTGAAGTATGGTTGTAATGTGAAATGAATTCCGGAGGCCTAGATAAATAATGTATAGGAAGCTTGTAAGCCTCTGATGAGTAGTTTCACAATTTCAGTAGTTTGCTCTTTGGCTAAGGGTGTACTGAACTATGTAAGGGTGTGTATGAACCATGGTGTATATATAGCAGTTGCTTGTTACCATGTTGTTCGGATATTCATTTCCGCATTCCGTGTGTTCAGTACATTCTTAATCCATAGCTAGTATTGATATGATATTGGTCTAAGCTATGAGTTTGTTTGTCAGGATGGTGTTCACCAGGTTGAACCGTGCCCCTGCTCATGAGCAAGGTGAGGGTAGTCAAGCGTCGCAGGAAGACCTGCCTCACCCACCTTCTCTGGTAGAAGTGATGCTTGAGGCAGAAAGAAATAAAAGGGAGACCAACCGACTGCTAGAGCATATTGAGCAGAATACGGCTCGACAGCCTAGGAATGCTGCAGTGTCCCTCAATGACTTTGTGAAGCTGAATCCTCCAAAGTTTCATCATTCCGTCGATCCCCTCGACGCTGATGACTGGTTGTGCAGCATCTCACGCAAGATTCGCTCTGCGAATGTGTGTGAGGCCGACAAGGTGACCTTTGCGGCGTATTTCCTGGAAGGACCCGCCAATCTATGGTGGGAGAATTTTGAAGCTATGCGTCCCGCTGAACCAGTGGCCACATGGGCAGACTTCAGTGCAGCTTTTCGTCTGCACCATATTCCAGAGGGCCTGATGGACAGAAAGAGAGAGGAGCTCTGTGCCTTCACTCAGGGCAAGATGTCTGTGGATGCCTATAGGCGCGAGTTCGGTAACCTCGCCCGCTATGCAACAGAGGAGGTGTCTACTGACGCCAAGAAGCAAGCAAGGTTTCGTAAGGGTCTGAGCCCTGAGCTCCGTCGTGACCTGCGCCTCCATGAGTGTGCAAGTTTTCAAGCCCTAGTCAACAAGGCGATCAGTGCGGAGACTGGTCATATTGACTTCGAAGCCACAAGAAAGCACTCCCGTGACTTTGGCTCGTCTTCTGGTTCCGCGTTTCCAAAACGCAGGCTGTGGGTTCCAAACAGTTCTCTGCCGCCAAGATACACTCCGAGGCCATCCTATGTAGCACCTCAGACGAATCAGGCCAACCCTCCAGCAAAAGCTTATGGTGGTCCAGCTAGCAATGTTGCACCACGTGCCAACCAGGTGATATGCTACAAGTGTGGAGAACCAGGGCATTATTCCCGTGAGTGTCCTCAGAATGTGGGTGCCAAGCAACCCGGAAAGTCCGTCGGGCAAGCCAAGTCGGGCAAAGCTTATTATGTGAAGCCAACTCCTGCACGTGGCCGTGTGAACTATGTGTCAGCAGAAGAAGCTGCAGAGGATCCCGACGTCATGATGGGTACGCTTCTTGTTAATCATCACCCAGCGTCCGTTCTCTTTGACACGGGGTCTTCCCATTCCTTCATTTCGGAAAGTTATGCACAGTTGCATAACATGTCTTTTTGTGATATGCCAACTCCATTGGTTGTCCAAACCCCTGGTAGTAAATGGAAAACCTCTAGGATAACCTATGCCAATGAAATTCTAGTAGACAGGCTAGTTTTTCTAGCCTCATTGATAGCATTGAAATCTTCGGATATTAATATCATCTTGGGCATGGACTGGATGTCAGCTCACTATGCCAAGATTGATACTCACTCTAGAAATGTCCAGCTTACCCATCCCTCGGGTGAGATAGTAAATGTCTCCACTCGAGTTGCCAAATGCCAGCTCTATTCCCTAAATGCCAACCTTCTTCCGGAACTTGAAGACATTCCGGTAGTCCGTGACTTCCCGGATGTTTTTCCAGAGGAACTGCCAGGAATTCCACCTGACAGAGATGTAGAGTTGGTGATAGATCTTGTTCCGGGAACTGTCCCAATAGCCAGAAGACCTTATAAGATGGCACCCCTGGAGCTAGCCGAACTTAAGAAGCAATTAGATGAGGCCTTGAACAAAGGTTTCATTGTCCTAGCTCTTCTCCTTGGGCTTGTCCTGTCCTCTTCGTCAAGAAGAAAGACGGAACGGATCGGATGGTTGTAGATTACCTACCAGTTAATCTGGTCACCATTAAGAACAAGTATCCGCTCCCCAGGATCAACGACCTGTACGATCAGCTCGCTGGATCCTCAGTCTTCTCCAAAATGGATTTGAGGTTGGGATACCATCAAATCAAGATTAAGAACGGGGACATTCCAAAAACGGCTTTTGTTACTCGTTATGGCCAATATGAGTACACCGTTATGTCCTTCGGTTTAACCAATGCCCCAGCCACTTTCTCTCGGCTGATGAACTCAATCTTCATGGAGTATTTGGATAAATTCTTCGTGGTATACCTCGATGATATTCTCATCTACTCGAAGAATGAACAAGAACATGCCGGGCATCTAAGGCTGGTATTGATGAAACTTCGAGAGCATCGCCTTTATGCCAATTTTTCAAAATGTGAATTCTGGTTACCAGAAGTGACCTATCTAGGCCACGTAATCTCTGGTAAGGGTATTGTTGTCAATCCCGAGAGAGTTCAAGCTGTCCTTGATTGGACTCAACCTGAATCGGTTAAGCAAGTTAGGAGTTTTCTTGGTCTAGTGAGCTATTGTCGCCGCTTCGTCGAGAATTTCTCCAAGGTTGCAAAGCCTCTAACTGAACTCCTCAAGAAAGATAAAAAGTTCGAGTGGACACCACAGTGTGAGCATAGTTTTCAGGAACTGAAAAGACGCCTGACTTCCGCACCTGTGTTGCTACCACCAGATTTTTCTAAGGACTTTGTTATCTATTGCGACGCCTCGCGACAAGGATTAGGTTGCATTCTCATGCAAGATCGTCATGTGATCGCATACGCATCTCGTCAGTTGTGTCCACATGAGGATAATTATCCCACACATGACCTTGAGCTTGCAGCTGTGGTCCATGCACTAAAAACCTGGCGACATTACCTTCTGGGTAATCGTTGCGAAATATTCACTGATCACCAAAGTCTGAAATATATTTTCACCCAGCCGGATTTGAACCTCAGGCAAAGACGGTGGGTTGAGTTGATCTCGGATTACGACTTAGGGATAACTTACACCCCGGGGAAGGCCAATGTTATGGCCGATGCGCTAAGTCGTAAATCTTATTGTAACAATTTGATGCTACAACAAGGTCAACCACATCTCTATGAGGACTTTCGGAAGTTAAATCTTCATATTGTTCCTCAAGGATTCCTTTCTACCCTGGTGGCGAAGCCTACTCTTAAGGATCAAATCATAGCTGGCCAAAAGCGTGACAAGGGTATATCACGGATCAAGGAGAATATTTTTAGCGGCAACGCTAAAGAATTTTCCATGAACGATCAAGGTGTCGTGTTCTTCCAGAATCGTTTAGTGGTTCCTAAGAACCCACATCTAAGGCAGTTAATCCTTAAGGAGGCTCATGATTCTCCTCTCACCATTCATCCCGGTAGTACTAAGATGTATCAGGACCTACGCCAGAGGTTCTGGTGGACTAGGATGAAGAGAGAAATTGCTGAGTTCGTTGCTAACTGCGACGTTTGTCGTCGAGTTAAGGCAGAACATCAAAAGCCTGCTGGCACCCTTCAACCTTTAGCTATTCCTGAATGGAAATGGGATAAAGTTAGCATGGATTTCATTACCGGATTTCCCAAGACCAAGAAAGGAAATAATGCTATCTTTGTGGTCATTGACCGTCTTTCCAAAGTGGCTCATTTTCTTCCTGCTCGTGAGAGTATAACAGCTAGCCAGCTAGCAGAATTATATATCTCCCGAATAGTGTCTCTTCATGGTGTTCCCGTGGAGATTAACTCGGACCGTGGAAGTATCTTTACTTCTCGCTTCTGGGAAAGTTTTCGGAATGCCATGGGGACTCACTTATCTTTTAGCACTGCTTTCCATCCTGAATCAAGTGGTCAAGTAGAAAGAGTGAATCAAATCCTAGAAGATATGCTTCGAGCTTGTGTTATATCATTCGGTATGAATTGGGAGAAGTGTCTTCCATTCGCCGAATTCGCTTATAACAATAGTTACCAATCAAGCTTGGGCAAAGCCCCTTTTGAAGTTCTCTATGGACGAAGATGTCGAACACCTCTTAATTGGTCAGAAACCGGAGAGAGGCAACTCTTTGGTCCGAATATGATCCAGGATGCAGAAGAGCAGGTTCGCATTATTCGTGAAAAGTTGAAAACAGCCTAGTCTCGTCAAAAGAGCCAATATGATCGTCATCATAAGGCTGTGACCTTTGAAGTTGACGAGAAGGCTTACCTTCGGGTTACACCTTTGAAGGGTACCCATCGATTCGGTATCAAGGGAAAATTGGCTCCTCGTTACATTGGAACTTTTCGCATTCTTGCCAAACAAGGAGAAGTTGCCTACCAGTTGGAACTTCCTCCGCATCTTTCCAAGGTTCATGATGTTTTCCACGTCTCACAACTCAGGCGTTGCTTTTCGGATCCTATCCGTGAAGTGGACCACGAAACGCTTGATCTCCAAGATAACCTTTCATACCGAGAATACCCCGTGCGTATTCTTGATCAAGCTGAGCGTACCACTCGACGTCGAAACCTCAAGTTTCTTAAAGTTCAATGGTCAAATCATTCTGAAAAGGAGGCAACTTGGGAAAGAGAGGATCGTCTCCGACTTGAATACCCTGCGTTATTCCCGACGACTTCTAAATCTCGGGACGAGATTCTTTTGAGTGGGGGTGAGTTGTCACATCCCTAACCCTTACGCAAGTTAGTCTTGTGCTCATGTCTTCTTTGCATTTGCATCTAAGAAGTTTCAACAAAAACAACAAAGTGGCAAAGGAAAAACTCAAAACCCTAGCCACTATTTCAATTAAAGAAAATCTCAAACTAGTTCAAATCAATGAACCCGAAATGGCCTCAAGAAATGTTCAAACTTTCTGATAAATCATGGAAGTAAATGAGCATTGGAGAAAACTATTTTCTTGACACTTTAAGCATTTTAAATAAATGCAAAAGGCTACTGGTTTCAAGTTTTAAATTTGAAATCAGAGTCTATAAATTTCCAAAAATGTTGAAAACTTTGGAAATGGTTGGGAATATTATAACAATATTTCAGGGGGTCTAAAATAGTTTTTACTTCTTGTTTTGGAGCTGAAATAATTAGCAAAACAATAGTTAGCAAAACAGAAAAAAAAACAAAAACAGAAAAAATGGGAAACCCTTACCTGTCGCCTAGCCTGGCCCGGCCCATCTCCCTCGCTCGTCCCCTCCCTCGTGCCAGTAGGCAGCAGGAGGTGGCCGCCGCCTCCTCCGGCGCGGCCACGCACCTGTGCACCTGCCTGGCCGCCGCCTCGCGCTGGCAAGGCCGGGGATAAGCCCCCTGAGGCCTCCCCTATCCATTCCCCGCATCGGCTCTCTCCCTCCTCCCGGATCTCTTCCTCCTCCTTGCTGCCGCCATTGGAGCCGAGCTCGAGCTCGAGCCGCAGCACCTCTAGCCATGGGAACCCTCCTCCGAGTAGTCTGTTAGCTCCGCCGCGTCGCGCCGGTCCTCTCTGCAGAAGCCGAAGCTTCCCCAAGCTCTGCATCGCCCCCAACGCCGTCGTCTTCCACCTCCGGCCGCCGGACCTCTCCCGTCGATTCGCTCCCTCCGGCGCATCCCCGAGCCCCTCTTCAGCACCATCGGAACCGCCGTGAGCTCGTCGTCGTTTCCCCTCTCGCCCACGCTCTCCCGTGCATCGTAGCCTAGTTCCCCACCAAGCCCGAGAGCTTCTCGCCGCCGGTCATGTCGTCGCCGTCGCTGTGATGTCCGATCCATGCGTTTGAGCTAGGATTTGAGCTCCTGGAGCCTCCAGGAGCGTGTCGAGCCCTCCAGCTGCCCTCCCCGTGCCCTAGAGCCGTCTCTCATAGAAGGCCGAGCTTCAGCCGCCGCTCCGGCTCGTCGCCGGCGCCTCTCTCGGCGACCCTAGCCTCCCCTGATGCCCCTGCCAGATCGGCCACTTCGCCAGCGTGCCGTAGCTGCAAACCGCGTGCGTTTTGGTGCTGTGCAGCGTCGTTTAGGTCGTCTCCAGCGAGCCCTCCGCCGCGGGCCTGGTCGCCGGCGACCACCCTCCGGTGGGGGTCGACGTGGCAAAGCTAACCCAGCAGCTCAGGACCTAATCACTCGCTGACAAGTGGGCCCAAGGCCAAGTCAAACCTCAATTAGGGCTGGTCAGCGCGGGATTAGTCCCAGAGAGGCTGACAAGTGGGGCCCCCTGTCAGGTTTGACCTGAACAGGTCGGCTGACCTGCTGACGTCAGTCTGACGCAATAATTAGAATTTCCAGTATAAAACTAATTCCAGGAAATTGCTAAAACTTGTAAAAATCATAGAAATTAATCTGTAACTCCAATGAAAATAATTTATATATGAAAAAGTATCAGAAAAATTCAAGGATTCTGATTATGCTATTTTCAACTATGTTTGAAAAAGTTACAGAACCCTAAAATGTGGAATAAGGAATAATTCAATTCTTATAATTACTTTTAAAATGGAATTTGGAAAATATTCAAATTTCAATATGAATGCAATGATCACACAGTGTCCTAATTACAAATCAGTACCATAACATGACATTTCGTGCATGCTAACATCAAGTTGATCTGAGCATCAGGTTGAATCAATTAAACCAGTATCCGAGAATACCCCGTTTGAATTGCTATTCGAATGTGATTCAAATCAACTCTAAACCTAATACATGTTGAAAATAATAACTTATCACCTTGCATTCTCATGCCATGCTCATGCATCATTTTGAGTGCATATGATTGTTATTGAATGTTGCCATTCATTTCGGTAGTCTGCGCAGCCCCGGATTCCACCGAATATCCATCTGACGGATATCGTTCCTCCTCTGAGCAACAAGGCAAGCAACCCCTTTGATCATCCCGATAACTCCCATGTTCTTGCTCCTGCACCTATTTATTGCATTTAAGATCAAATGCTTCAACTGCTTTTGCCACGATAGTTGAACCCACTTCCTTTGCATGACTTAACCTTGTCACAGTAAATAGCCGAACCTTGCAACCTAGCATACCTGGTAGTTGCTTGAGCTATAATGTGCCTTATCCTGCTATGCATGCTATGCTTAGAGTTGTGTATGGTCTGTCATCTAGGAGATGAACAGAATTGTGGAATGTGTTCGGTGAGCAAAGGTTGTGTGTTGAACTTGATTTGGTAAAGGTACCGGTGAAAGGCTGTGTAGGAGTACATGGCGGGTTGTTTCATTGGAACCGTCCATAGGAACTGAGTTCCGTGTATGTAATCCAAGACTAGATACTACCACATGCTGGGCCCTGAAATAAGACCCCGCTCGGCCTATTAATCGCGTAGTACTCAGTCCAGGAGTTGCAAGTAGTTTCTGTTGTTTATAGTAATGCAGGAGGCCGTGCATGGTGCTGACCTGAGAGGTGGGCCGTGATGCGGTAGGCAGTGGCACGGTGTACCAAGTGGCACACGGATGGTGGGCTTGGGAACCCTGCGCACATCGTTTGAGGCCGTGGCGGAAACCTCGGCCGGACTTCCGTATGGGTTACTCTTAGATAGGCGATAAACCTGGACTAGGTACTAGTGTGGTTAACGGTCGTGGCCGACTCCCTTGTTGGGCTTCCGCTTGAAGGTTGTCGAGGTGCATGACGTGCACATGGCGATAAGTGGCGAGAGCGTGTGTGACGTAGTACACCCCTGCAGGGTTATGATCTATTCGAATAGCCGCGTCCGCGGATATGGACTACTTGGAGACATATGTTGTTCATAGATAACTTCAATGGCTACTCATAAAATTGTCAAGATAAGCGTGAGTGTCGTGGACGGCATTTCTGTACGGCGACGGAATGATTCCACGATAGTGTATTGTTGTGGTGTTAGTGGACTTGTGTGCGAGAAATCAAGTTGCCAAAATTATTTAAAAATGTAAGTGTCTAGCCACGGGTCATATGCTGTCTTCCCGCATGAAACCCCACAATACCTTTTGATACCTTGCATGAGTAGTTAGTCATCCTAAAGTCTTGTTGAGTACCTTCGTACTCATGTTTGCTTAATAAATGTTGCAGAGGTTGCTAATGACCCTAATGGAGGGTTCTTCGTAGACATCGACGACGACGAGTAGCTGGTGTCCCAGCTACGATCTGGCCCTACGTCGGCTCTGTAGTATAGTCAGGCCATGTGCCTTCTAGTTGCCCTGTCTGTACCCAGACAGTTTATAACTCTTCCGCTGGCTTGTAATTGTATGACTGCTATTATGGGTCGTGAGACCCTTAATGTGTAATATTATGTGTGTGGCTCTTCCGAGCCTCTTAAATAAAGCTTGTATGTTTATGGTTATGTTGTGATGCCATCGATGTATCTATACATATCGGTATGCCATGCGTACGTGTGTCGTACTTGATATGTATGGGGTTCGATTACCTAGTCGTGAACTTTAGTAGCACTCCTTACAAGGAAATGCCCCTTTGTGATCCAACGAGCCTTGGTAGTTCACTACTGCTCCGGACACATTGGTTGACCGGCATGTGTCCTTCTTAGCTACTGTGTCTGTCCCCTTTGGGGAAATGTCATGCGATGTAATGGAGTCCTTGTAGCTTGCTACGACTCGTCTACATTCGCTGATGACCGACACCTGCTTTGTTGGGTCATGTATGCCTGTCCTTGTGCGGTACTGCCACTTTGGTTGATGACTAGACATGTCGATCCGGGTTCTTTGACATTGGATTGCTAGCAACACTATCGCATACGCGAGTCAAAAGACGCAAACGGTCCCGGCTAAAGTAAGGCTGCAGCCATGGAGTTAACCGTGCGTGAGACCACAAAGGGATGCGATGTGTTACAGGCTGGATTCCTATGGCTTAGGATCGGGGTCCCGACAATGGGATAACATCATTAGGAGAATGATGTGATGGACAAGACCCAAACCTTAAGCATAGCGTTTGATCGTATCCAGTTCACTGTTATTGCTTTCTCCATGTCAAGTATGTGTTCCAATGACCATGATATCATGCAACTCACCGAAATCACATGAATGTCGTGCGTGTATCAAACGCTACAACGTAACTCCGTGACTGTAAATATGCTTTACAAATATATCTGAGGGTGTCTGTGGAGTTGGCATGGATCAAGACTGTGATTTCTCACTCTATATAACGGAGAGGTATCTCGGGTCCCACTCGGGAATACAACATTACAATGAGCTTGCAAGCAATGTGGCTAAGGAGTTAGTCAGGAGATCTTGTATTATGGAACAAGTAGACAGACTTGCCGGTCATGATATTGAACTAGGTATGGAGATATCAGCGGTCGAATCTCAGGCAAAATATACCGATAGACAAAGGGAACTCCATACGGTATTAACTGAATCCTTGACATCGTTGGTTCAACCGATATAGATCTTTGTAGAATGTGTGGGAACCAATATGGGCATCTAGGTCCCGCTATTGGTTATTAATACGTCCATTTTGCATCATGTTTTATTATTATTATTATTTATAGTGTTTTTATGCATTTTTCCACTTGGTGGAGTAATTCTAATGCCTTTTCTCTCATAATGTGCAAGGTTTACATCAAGAAGGAGAATGCCGACAGATGGAATTCTGGACCCGAAAAAGTTACATCAGACATACCTATTATGCACATCTCCAAATGGTCTAAAAATTTACGGAGGTTTATTTTGGAATAAAAAAAATACTGGAGCGAAGAAGTACAGGAGGGGGGCTACCACGCACCCACTAGACACCAGGGCGCGCCAGCCCCCCTAGCGCGGCCTGATGTCTAGTGGCCCCTGGCCCACCTCTAGCATCATCTTCTGGTACAAATTCCCTTCTACACTGAAAAACTTAAGAGGAGGTCTTTTGGGATGAAGCGCCGCCATTTGGAGGCGGAACCTCCGCAGGAGCACTTTTATCCTCCGATGGAGCGATTTCGCCGGAGGAACTTCCCTCCTGGAGGGGGGAAATCGAGGCCATCGTCATCACCAACAACCCTCTCTTCTTGGGTAGGCCAATTTTCATCAACATCTTCATTAGCACCATCTCCTCCCAAAGCCGCAGTTCATCTCTTGTGCTCAGTCTTGTACCGGAACCTCGGATTGGTACCTCGGGTGTGACTAGTAGTGTTGATTACATCTTGTAGTTAATGCTTTATGGTTTATTTGGTGAAAGATCATATGTTCAGATCCATTATGCTATTTAATACCTCTCTGATCATGAGTAGTTTTATTACTTGTGAGTAGTTACTTTTGTTCTTGAGGCCACGGGAGAAATCATGTTGCAACTAGTCATGTGGAGTTGATATTCGTTCGATATTTTGATGATATGAATGTTCTGATTCCCTTAGTGGTGTTATGTGAACGTACACTACATAACACTTCACCATCTTTGGTCCTAAGGGAATGCATTGTGGAGTAGTAATTAGAGGTTGGGTTGTGAGAGTGGCAGAAACTTAAACCCCCCAGTTTATGCACTACTTCGTAAGGGGCTGATTTGGATCCCTATGTTTAATTCTATGGTTAGAATTTATTCTTAATACCTTTCTCATAGTTGTGGATGCTTGCGTGAGGGTTAATCATAAGTGGGAGGTTTGTTCAAGTAACAACAACATCCAAGCACCGGTCCACCCACATATCAAATTACCATAGTATCGAACGTGAATTAACCCAACATGACGAAAGTGACGAGATGAAATTCCCTTGTGCCCTCAAGAATGCTTTGCCTATTATAAGAATATGTTTCGGCCTATCCTTTCCCACAAAAGTATTGGGATACCTCGCTGCACCTATTGTTACTATTGCTACTTGTCACTTGTTACAATTATCTTGCTATCAAACCACTTGTTACTGCTATTTTAGTGCTTGTAGAAATTACCTTGCTGAAAAACGCTTGTCATTTCCTTCCGCTCCTTGCTGGGTTTGACACTCTTACTTACAGAAAGTACTATGATTGATCCCCTATACTTGTGGGTCATCAGTTATTGACCGTAGAGGTTTCTCGCTCATGTGTGCATAGTTCTCGAACCCGCACGGTCTACACACTTAAAGTTCGGTGACGATATAGACATAGTTGAGTTATTGTATTGGTGACCAAATGTTTTTTGAAGTCCCGGATGAGATCCTGGACATCACGAGGAGCTTCGTAATGGTCCGGAGGAAAGATTTATATATGGGAAGTCATATTTTGGCTATCGGAAAGGTTTGAGGTTCTTTCGTTATTGTACCTAGAAGGTTCCAGAAACTTCTGAAGCAGTCCGGAAGTCCACCAGGAGTTCCACCATGTCCCAAGGGTTTGCATGGGATGAGGGGAGGTGCTCTAGCCTTATTGGGCCAAGCGCACAACTCCCTCAAGGCCCATGCAGTTGGGTAAGGTGGAAAGTCCATCTTTGTATGGAGGGCAAGGAGGAGGACTGGGATTCCACCTCCTCCCACCTTCGGTGCGCCCTAGGGCTTGGAGGGTCTATTTCCCATGCCCCTCCACCTATATTGTCACAGCCCTAGCTTTCAATTGTTTGCCAAGCATTCATGCATGCATTATAAAAACTTTGATGTTTAAATAGGGAGTGATCAAACCCCCAATGTTTTGAAAAATTGACAAGAAGGCAATAAAAATTTAATACCTTAAAAGGAACCAGGAAAATGTTCCAAATACTTGAAAAAATAGTGACATAAAGTAAATTTGTCAAACCAAAATTCTAGGTCACAGGAACTTTTTGTAAAGGATTTTTGAGTTGACTAAATAGCTATTTGGAATGGAATTATTTTGATTCCTTCTATTTTGAAGTTTCAAAAATGTTGAAACCTTTATGTGGCATTGGATATTATTGTCTTTGTCACATAATAAAATTTTTGGGTTTTACATTTGGTCAAACAATTTATTTTAAATCCTAAAAGTAAATACCAGAAAGAAATAAAAGAGAAATGAAAAAAACAGAGAGAAGCTTACCTGTCGCCACCTCCTGGCCCAGCCCACCAGGAGGGCCTCTCCCTGTCGTCTTCCTCCTCCTGCCAGAAGGCAGGGGAGAAGGTGAGCACGGCAGCTCACCTCGCCACCTCCTGCTCGCGTGGAGCCCCCTCCTGCCTCCAGCGCGCCAGCACGAGGCCGTCTCTCCTTTATCTTCTCCTCCCCCTGCTCTCTTCTTTCCTCTCGCTCTCTCTCTTTCTCTCACGCCACCATTGCCGATCTACTCAAGCTCGTCTCTAGCCCGTCTCTGGCCACCTCTCGCCAGCCCGACCGTCTCGTTAGCTCCGCCTCGGCAAGAAGCTCCTCACCGTCAACAAGCCCGAGCACCAGAGCCCCTGCAGCCTCGCATCGACGTCTTCTTCCTCCTCCGGCAACCGGAAGACGCCGCCATCGATTTGGTCAGACCGTTGCCCCTTCTTCGCTGCCGATGCCAGAAACGGAATCACCGTGAGCCCTCTAGTCTTTCCCCTCTCTCTCGCGCGCGAATGAACCTCTAGAGCTACCTCCCCGTCGAGCTCCACTTCCGGCCGCCGCTAGAGCTCGTCGCCGGCACTTTCTCCGGCGATTCTAGCCCCTCCTGCTACCCCTGCTCGATCGGCCGTTTCACCAGCGTCCCGTAGCCGCAAAACGCATGCCAAATAGGGTCGTGTAGCCTCGGTTAGGCCTTCTCCGACGAGCCTCCGCCGCGGGTCTGGTCGCCGGCGACCACCCTCCGGTGGGCGTCGACGTGGCCGACCATTAACACGCTAATTAACCCCCACAGACGCTGACAGAGGGCCCCACTAGTGAGTCAAACCTCACTTAGTGCGGGTCAGCGCGGGTTTAGTCTATGGGTCACTGACCAGTGGACCCCACTGGTCAGGTTTGACCTGGACCCGGCTGGTTGACGTGCTGACGGAGGGATGACATCAGCCTGACGGAGTAATAGCTTTTATGATTTAATTTAATTCCAGAAAATTGCTAAAACTTGTAAAAATCATAGAAATTAAAATATAACCCTCATGAAAATAATTGATATATGTAAAATTATCAGAAAAATGCAAGGTATCCAATGGTGGCATTTATACACATGTTTGGACATTTTAAACTTGCTGAATATGACAAATTCACAATAGGCTTATAAAGGACATAATTGGATTTTGAAAATGTATTATATAGATCAAATAAACTTCTTTCAACTTGTGATCACTTGCATTAGATGAAATCAGCATCATGATAACTTGCCATGCTCATGCATCATTATGAAGCATTTGCCGTGATTAATTTCTTTTGTTTGATCTGTCGATAGACCTTGCGAGATGTAGTTATCACCGGCATCGAAGAATAGCTGAGTTCTTCCGATCAACAGGCAAGCAAAACCCCTTTAAACATTCCGAAAAATCCCATTCTCTCGCTCCTGCTCTCATTTCTATGCATTAGGACAAAATGATTCAATTGATAGTTGTATTACGATAGCTGCACCTATTCCTTTGCATGACCTGATTTTCATCACAGTAAATAGCTAAACCAATGCAACCTAGCATACCTGGTAGATGCTTGAGTCATATGTGCTCTACCCTGTTATGCTTGCTATGCTTAGGTTGAGTTTGGTTCGAGCATCGGAATGATGTATTGGAATGATCATGTCCTATTGATGAGAGTTAAAGATGTGAAACTGTTTTGGTAAAGGTAGCGATGAGAGGCCATGTAGGAGTACATGGTGGGTTGTCTCATTGTCGCCGCATTTAGGACCTCAGATCTTGTGTTGGTGTTCCAAGACTAGCTTCTACCGCACATTGGGTTCCGGTAACTCGACCCCTCTCGGCCTATTAACTACTCTGTTCTCAGTCCAGAAGTCGCAGTGGTTCGAAACGTTCATAGGTTGTGGCACGGCCTGCTAGGTGGATGAACGACCTAGTCGGGACCGGCTTGGGGCCCTGCTCACATCGTTTGAGGCCATGTTGGAAACCTCGGCCGGACTTCCATTATGGGTTCCAACTCAGATAGGCGACTGTCTTGGGCGTGAGTCTTAGTAGGTTAACGTCCATGGCCAACTCCCTCGTTGGGCTTCCGCTTGAAGGTTGCCGAGGTGTGGTTTTATGTGCACTTGGCGATAAGTGGCGGAAGCATGTGTGATGAAGTACACCCCTGTAGGGTAACTATCTATTCGAATAGCCGCGTCCTCGGATATGGACTACTTGGATACTTACATGGTTCATAGATAACTTTAATGGTTACTCTAAAATGGTCCAGATAAGTGTGAGTGCTATGGATGGCCTTCTCGTAGGATGACGAGAGAGGATCCATGGTGGTGTATTGATGTGATGGTTATGTGGACGCGTGTGCGCTTTCTCGTAAGGAGACGAGGGAGATATTAAAACTTTGTTGTAGAATAGGTTAGCCAAAGGTCAAAGCTGGCTTCTCTGCAATAAACCCCACAATTCCGTTCATTGATACTTGATGCATATGTAGTTAGCACTGATGTAAGACTTGCTGAGTACCTTCGTACTCACTGTTGCTTATTTACATTTTTTTTCAGAATAGATGCCGCTCTCTCTACGTTATCTCTTGACGTTAACATCGATGGATTAGTTTGGGAACCCGGACAGTGATCTGGCTCCTATGGTAGGGTCGTTGTAGCTTTTAGGCTCTTCCAGCCGCTTTTAGTAGATGTTTGTACCCAGACATGTAACTTCCGCTTGCTGCTTGTATGCTCCGGACACATTGATTCACCGGCATGTATCCTTCTTGGTTGTTGTGTCTGTCCCCACGGGGAAATGTCACGCGGTGTAATGGAGTCCCTGTAGCTTGCTACGACTTGTCTACACTCGCTGATGACCGACACCTGCCTTGCTGGGTTATGTATGCCTGTCCCTTTACGGATGCGCCACTTGGGTTCATAACTAGCCATGTCGACCCAGGTTCTTTGACATATGATTGCTGGCAACATAGTCATATACGTGAGCCAAAAGACGCAAACGGTCCCGGCCAAGGTAAGGTGGCAACCGGGGTGATTACCGTGCGTGAGGCCACAAAGTGATATGATGTGTACATGCTGGAGTTGTATGGCTTAGGATCGGGGTCCCGACATATATATAGAGGGGAGGGGGCGCCCCAAGAGGACATACCAAGCCCTTGGCGCCCCTCTCTCTCCCTAGATTATTTTCTCCTCCGTTTGCGGTTTTGGTAGCACTCGGCGTAGCCCTGCCGGAATAGCACCACCACCGCCGCCACCATGCCATCGTGTTGCGAGAGAAATCAACTACTACTTCACCCACGCTCGCTGGATCAAGGTGGTGAAGGCGTAATCGAGTTGTACGTGTGATGAACGTGGAGGTGTCGTCCGTTCGGCACTTGATTAGGACGGTCATGATTGGATCGCAGGACGGATCATGATTGGATCACGAAGACATTTGACTACATCAACCTTGTTTCTTAAAGCTTCCGCTTAGCGATCTACAAGGGTATACAAATGCACTCCCCTTCTTGTAGCTATATATTCCATACATAGATCTTGGGTGTGCGTAGGATTTTTTTGTTTCCCATGCAACGTTCCCCAACATGATTGGTACACCCCTTCAACGCAAATGATTTGTTCGCATGACCCAAGTGCAACCACATGCACACAATTTGGTAAGATTTGAATCTGTCATATTGAGTATATTGCCATTTGTGAAACTGGAAAGATTGTAATTTGTCGATCTAGTAACATTGCCCTTTCTCAACCTTGTAACAATGCCATTTGTCAGAATTCGCAGCTAAAAATTACTAGCATGATCTTATTTTTGCAACTAAAATTCACTAAGCATAGATTTCATTCATAGATTAAGCTGTCATTCTTTATACAAACAGTTCAACCCAACAGCTAAAACGACCAAACTTTTCCCCGATTGTTGCCAACCACGTACTACAATAGCTAGTTCAACTATATATAGTAGCTACTTTTAAGTACGTTGTACAGTTCAACCACATCTATAGTCAGATGAAGTGAACAAAATAGCCCCTAAATACTACTACTACGGAGGGGCTTTGTGCTACTTCTAGCAACCTCTGCTCTGTCGAGTGCGATCAGTAAGAGGCAGAGGAGGAGGAGCCTAGCGACAAGCTGTACAACTGGAATACAGTGCCTGACGTTGCCACACCTTTAGCGACACTCACCTCGAACACTCTTTGCCGCTCCATATGACCCATCTCGAAGCGGCAGGACTACTCGAAGAACTCCTCATCTTGTGCCTCTGTGGCGGCGTGTGTTACGGACACGACGATGGTAAGACTCTTTGCATGCTCAACCAGGCACTCCTCGTCCACCTGCAGGAACTCGATGTAGCGCGCAAGGTCACTGACGCACATGCGGGGCTCCACCTCCCTCCTTCGGGCGATGGTGGTGGACCAGGTGATGACCCCGACGGTCGATGGTGGGCTGGCGGCCACAACGGCCGACGGTGGGGTGGCGGCCACGACCATCACCACCCGCCTTTGGGCCGCGGTGGCGGAACGGGTGATGGCCACGGTGCTCGACAATGGTGTGGCGGCCACGACGGCCACCTCCCGCCTTCAGGCCGTGGTGGTGAAGTGGGTGATTGGCCCGTATTTCAATGGTGGTGTGGAAGCCACGACGGCAGATGGTGGGGTGGTGGCAACGGCGTCCGGCAACAGCTGCCGATGGGTTGCGGCGATGGAGCGTGTGGTGGGTGTTGCACACACACCCAACATGGACGCCACGTGCACTACACTACACTACACTATGTTGAGCGATGACAATGGACCAATGGCATTGGCGATTGTGGGATAAACTAACGAGATAAGCTACACAGAAGGAGAGGAAAATGCAATGTTGGACTCGCCGACCGTGAGGGTTTATTTAGCAGTACAGTAAGCATTGGGATTTTGGGGGATTTCGCCGAGTCGGGCGGTAACCTTGCATGACAAAGCGTGGGAACCTCTACGGTTGCACGGGAACGGGCTCACCGACGATTCATTGGTGCCACTTAGAGCCACTACTTGGACAACGCCTACACGATGCTCAAGCTTGCACTCGAAGCCATCTACGGCAACGAGGTGACAACTGACAAGACGTGCGAGAGGAGGACGAAACGACACATACACAAATGGTTCATAAAAAACGTTTGTGATTTAATGGACTACTACCTCTGTACTGGCTTATAAGTCCTCTTTGTATTTTTGTGCCAAATTTTGACTAGCGATTTAACAAATAAAATATGAACAAATGTTGCCAAAGATTATATTGTTGGATTCGTATTTGAACATAGTTTCCAATTATATTATTTTTATAACATGCATTAACATTTTGTTAGTTAAATTGAATGTCAAAATATGGCACAGAATATAAAGGGGACTAATAGACCAAGACGGAGGTAGTAGCACATGTCCGCTCTCTACGCAACATCGCAAATGATTGTTCGACCACCGTGTGATGTGGAACGCGACGTAGTTTCACATCATGTCGCTGGCTTGCAACTGTCGATCGGCTTGTAGACGACCATTTCACGTGTGTTCAACTACTCTATGTGTGTGGTTGCTCGCAGTTGAGGCGGCTGCGGCGTGCTGTCTTAGCGTCCTGCCACGTGCGCTCTCCTCTCGTGTCCCGCCACATGCTCTACCCATGTCCCTCGATGCATGCGGCCAATGTTTGGGGCCGACGCATGATCACATACGTTCGTGTTGCCATTATGCATGCGGTTGCGTCGGCTGCAACGCCACAATGCAATTACCCGCTGTAAAAACGGCCATGCGGATGTGCCGAGAATCTAGGCCGGCCCATTTATTCCCACGTCCATTTACCTTCATCTCTCGTATCACACGACATGATAAGAACACCCACAATGACACATACAAAGAGGATATCCAACGGTTCCAATGGTGCTCCCCGTGGCTTCAATGGCGCTCCCAGCAGCCGACGATGACAAAGGGGGGTAGTTCACCATGCATCACATAGTGGACACCCACAAAAGGGGGAAGGACCACTCGCTGGTGTACACGAACAAGCCGGTCTTGGTGGAGAGATCCATCCAAACTTTGGAGCAATTACTTGCTTAGGACAAGTACCAGGTGGTCGGCTTCGACCTCGAGTTCACCAGCGGTCGTGCCGGGCAAGATCAAATGGTTGTTGTCACCCATCGTGTGTGCGACATGACGTCCTCATCTAGCACTACCACCTGGCCAAAAGGCCTTGCGGGCGTTTCGCCAGGTTTATCAATAGCCCCAACTACAGTTTTGCTATGATGGACACCACCAATGATCTAAAAGTGCTTGAAGTTTTCGGCTTGACCTGCCAGAATCTTGTCAACATTCGTGACCACTACAAGGTCTAGGACAGCACCAATAATAAACATAACTTCCTGGTTGACCTCTCATTTTCCATTATCAACCCCTACTGCATGAAGATGAAGGATGAGAGCAAGAAGGACAAGAACACCTGTCACAATGCCTGGGATGAGAGACTGGATGAAGAACACGACAAGTACACGGCCAAGGATGCGTACACAAGCTACAAGATGTACAAGCAGATCGTTCACACGAGGAAGTGCCTTCGTCCTGCCCTAGACAAGGGATCGAGCCACAGAGCTGTGGCGTGGAGCGTCACAAGAAGCATATGACTAGATGTTCATTTCCCCTAGTTTAGAATGCATGCAATTGTTTATTGAGGTGTGTGCGAATGATTTTTATAGCCACTTATGTAATTGGATGATTATTTTAGTTATATATATGTTATTTTTCTATAAACAGAGCAAATCACACGGCTTATTAGCAGTAATCATTTGTGTTAACATCGGTCTTCCAACACATTTCTAATTACGGACCTGTTTGTCGCGTATGCTGCCTCTTGAGCTTGCGTTGGTTTTCCCTTGAAGAGGAAAGGGTGATGCAGCACAGGTGCAGTAAGTATTTCCCTCAGTTTTAGAACCAAGGTATCAATCCAGTAGTAGACTCAAGTCAAGTGTCGAGAGTACCTGCGCAAACACAACGAGATTGCACCCAACGCTATAAAGGGGTTGTCAATCCCTTCAAGATTGATTGCAAAGTGAGATCTGAAGGCGGAAAGTGCAACAAAGTAAAAGTGTAAGGCTGAAAATATGATGGGAAGTAGACCCGGGGGCCATAGTGTTCACTAGAGGCTTCTCTCAAAATAGGAAATATTACGGTGGGTGAACAAATTACTGTCGAGCATGGGAAGTAGACCCGGGGGCCATAGTGTTCACTAGAGGTTTCTCTCAAAATAGCAAATATTACGGTGGGTGAACAAATTACTGTCGAGCAATTGATAGAACCGCGCAAAGTCATGACGATATCTAAGGCAATGATCATACATATAGGCATCACATCCGAGACAAGTAGACCGATACTTTCTGCATCTACTGCTATTATTCCACACATCGACCGCTATCCAGCATGCATCTAGTGTATTGAGTTCATGACGAACAGAGTAACGCCTTAAGCAAGATGACATGATGTAGAGGGATAAACTCAACCCAATGATGTAAACCCCATCTTTTTACCCTTGATGGCAACAACATGATGCGTGCCTCGCTACCCCTTCTGTCACTGGGTGAGGTCACCGCATGGTATGAACCCAAAACCAAGCACTTCTCCCATTGCAAGAATCATAGATCAAGTTGGCCAAACAAAACCCACAACTCGAAGAGAATTACAAGGATATGAAATCATTCATAAAAGAGATCAGAAGAAACTCAAATAAGATTCATAGATAATTTGATCATAAATCCACAATTCATCGGATCTCGACAAACACACCGCAAAAGAAGATTACATCGGATAGATCTCCATGAAGATCATGGAGAACTTTGTATTGAAGATCCAAGAGAGAGAAGAAGCCATCTAGCTACTAGCTATGGACCCGAAGGTCTATGGTGAACTACTCACGCATCATCGGAGAGGTCATGGTGTTGATGAAGAAGCCCTCCGTATCCGAATCCCCCTCCGGCAGGGCACCAGAACGTGCTCCAGATTGGATCTTGCGGAGACAGAACTTTGCGGCGGCTCAAAAGTATTTTCGTGGATCTCTGTCGCAGTTTTGGATTTTTCGGGAATTTATAGGCGGAAGAGGTAGGGCAGACGAGCCATAGGGGGGCCATAAGCCTGCTAGGCGCGGCCCCCCTGGCCTTGCCTAGGGGGCTTGTGGCGTCACCTGGTGGCTTTTGCCTTGGTTCTCACATCCCGTGCATATCTTCTATTCCAGAAAAAATCTTTTCGGAACTTTTATTCCTTTGGACACCATTTAAAATCCTCCTCTGAAAACGGTCAAAAACACGGAAAAAACACGAACTGACACTTGGCACTGAGTTAATAAGTTAGTCCCCAAAAAGATATAAAAGGCATACAAAACATCCAAAGTTTCACAAGATAATAGCATGGAACCATAAAAAATTATAGATACGTTGGAGACGTATCAAGCATCCCCAAGCTTAACTCCTGCTCGTCCACGAGTAGGGAAGTGATAAAGAATGAAGTTTTGATGTGGAATGCTACCTAGAATAGTTGTCCTTTGCAACTTCTTTCATGTGACATGAATGTTCAGATCCGTAACATTCAAAACAATAGTTTGCTATTGACACGAAAACAATAATACTTCAAGCAAACTAGCAAGGTAGTCATGAACTTCCGAAATAACAAGTCCAAAGAAAGGTATCCCTACAAAATCATATAGTATGGCTATGCTCCATCATCCCCACACAACTAATTAAATCATGCACAACCCCGGTATTGGCCAAGTAATTGTTTTTGCACTCTTACTTTCTCAAACTTTTTTCAACTCTCAGGCAATACATGAGCGTGAGCCATGGATATAGCACTATAGGTGGAATAGAGTGTGGTGGAGGTTGTGAGACAAAAAGGAGGAGATGGTCACATTGACTCGGCGTATCAAAGGGCTATGGAAAGGCCCATTAATAGATATCAATGTGAAAGAGTAGGTATTACCATGCAATGGATGCACTAGAGCTATAAGTATGTGAAAGCTCAAAACTAGAGCTATAAGTATGTGAAAGCTCAAAACGAGAACTAGTGGGTGTGCATCCAACTTGCTTGCTCACGAAGACCTAGGGCAATTTTGAGGAAGCCCATCATTGGAATATACAAGCCAAGTTATATAATGAAGATTCCCACTAGCATATGGTGGTGACAAAACGAGAGGCTCTAAATCATGAAGAACATGGTGCTATTTTGAAGCACAAGTGTGGAAAGAGATAGTAGCATTGTCCCTTCTCACTTTTTCTCTCTTTTTTTTGTTTGGGCTCTTTGGCCTCTTTCCATATCTCCTTTTTTGTGGGAAACTTTGGCCTCTCCTTTTTTATTTCCTCACATGGGACAATGCTCTAATAATGATGATCATCACACTTTTATTTACTCACAGCTCAAAGGTTAGAACGATGATGACTCCATAGGAAATGCCTCCAGCAGTGTACCGGGATGTGCAACGATCTAGCTTGGCGTATGACGTTGAAACATCTCGCTAGCTATCTTACGATCATGCAATGGCAACATGAGAGTGACGACACAAGTCATGAGACGGAACGGTGGGAGTTGCATGGCAATATATCTTGGAATGGCTATGAAAATGCCATAGTAGGTAGGTATGGTGACTGTTTTGACGAAGGCATATGGTGGGTTTGTGCACCGGCGAAAATTGCGCGGTACTAGAGAGGCTAGCAATGGTGGAAAGTGAAAGTGCATCTATACCATGGACTCACATTAGTCATGAAGAACTCACATACTTGTTGCGAAAGTTTTTTATTAGTAATCGAAACAAAGTGCAAAACGCATACTCCTAGGGGAAGGGTTGGTAGGTGTTAATACTCGCGCGATCCCGACTGCAACACAAAGGGTGACAATCAATAGATCAATCATGCTCCGACTTCCAAACATAGCGGTTCACCATACGTGCATGTTACGGGAATCACTAATTTCAACACAAGTATTTCTAGATTCACAACACCATACTAACATAACTCTTAATATTACCAAATCCACGTCTCAAAACTAATTGAGAGGAATCAAACTTCTCTTCTACTCAATGCACAAGAAGATGGAAGTTCTATTGTATCCTCTTTGGGTACCTAACACCTTTGGGACTACTTTCATAGCACAAGAAAACTACCAAGTTACGCACCGCTGTGCTCGAAAAGATCTAAGTGGAGCACATAGAGCAAAATTGTCTAGCTCAAAAGATATAAGTGAAGCACAATGAGTATAATAGCAAATAGCAAAATTGTCTAGCTCAAAAGATATAAGTGAAGCACAATGAGTATAATAGAAAATTCACGATGATTGCATGTCTCTCTAAAAAGGTGTGCAGCAAGGATGATTGTGAAACAACAAAAATAAAAGACTCCTACGATACAAGACGCTCCAAGCAAAACACATATCATGTGGTGAATAAAAATATAGCTCCAAGTAATGTTACCGATGGATTGAAGACAAAAGAGGGGATGCCTTCCCGGGGCATCCCCAAGCTTAGGCTTTTTGGTGTCCTTGAATTTGGCTTGGGATGCCTTGGGCATCCCCAAGGTTGAGCTCTTTCCACTCTTTATCCCTTTGTCCATGAGAACATCACCCAAAACTTGAAAACTTCACAACACAAAACATAAACGGAAACTCGTGATATCATTAGCACAAGAAAACAAACTACCACCTCCTTAGGTACTGTAGAAATCTTGATTTCTATTTATATTGGTGTTAAGTTACTGTATTCTCACTTTTCCATGGCTAGTACCGTCCGATACTATCCATAGCTTCATCAAAACAAGCAACCAACACAACAAAAACAGAATCTGTCAAAAACAGACCAGTCTGTAGCAATCTGTATACTTCGTATACGTCTGGTACCTCAAAAATTCTGAAACATTACGACAGCCTGGGAAAAAGGCATATTAACCAGCAGAAAAAAGAATCAACTCAAAACCTCTTTCGGAATAAAAATGAAAAATAATTTCGTGAGCGAAAAGTTTCTGTCTTTTTCCAGCAGGATCAAACAACCATCACCAAACTAATCATAAAGGTTTTGCTTGGCTCAAGAACAAAAAGAAACAAAAAAAACACAATCATAACAGAATTATGATGGTGTGGACGCAACAAAACAGAAAGAAAAACAGAAATTCATTGGGTTGCCTCCCAACAAGCGCTATTGTTTAACACCCTTAGGTAGGCATTGATAATTCAATGATGCTCACATAAAAGACAAGAATTGAAGCACAACGAGAGCATCATAAAGCATGTGAAAATCAAATCTAGGTCTAACATACTTCCTATGCATAGGAATTTTATAGGAAAACAAATTACCAAGACAAGCAATAACGACCATATGCAAGGAAGAAGAAAGAGACAATAGCAATCTCAACATAACGGGAGGTGATTTAGTGATATGAAAGTTTCTACCACAATATTTTCCTCTCTCATAACAATTACAAGTGGGATCATATTCAAATTCAACAATATAGCTATCACATAGGATATTCGTTTCATGATCCACATGCATGCAAAGTTGACGCTCTTCAAAAATAGTGGGATTATCATCAACTAAAGCTTGACTTCTCCAAACCCACTTTCAATATTATTGCAAACATCATAATCATCATGAGGGTTAAACAAATTTTAAAGATCATAAGAAAAATTATCACCCCAATCACGATCATTGCAACAAGTGTTGGACAAAGCAAAACTAGCATCCCCAAGCTTAGGGTTTTGCATATTTTTAGCATGATTGTCATTAGTAGAATTTATAATGAAATCATTGCAATCATGATTTTCATTCAAGGAGCCCTCATGAATCACCTCATAAATTTCTTCATCATGATTTTCGGATTCAC
Organism: Hordeum vulgare subsp. vulgare; assembly: GCF_904849725.1. Taxonomy (NCBI): domain Eukaryota; kingdom Viridiplantae; phylum Streptophyta; class Magnoliopsida; order Poales; family Poaceae; genus Hordeum; species Hordeum vulgare. Next base: position 369,996,916 of record NC_058523.1, read on the forward strand.
GCATCTCAAGCAAAACTCCATAGAGAAAGTCAAGTGCACTCAACTCACTAGAAAATGGTTCAACATAATTGGATCTCTTAAAGACATTAGCAAGTGGGTGAGGATCCATATCACTAGATTTTCAGCAAGCGAAGATGCAAGCATATGGAAGGCACATAGCACACAAGCAAAGGAAAGCAAGCGAAAAAGGCAAATATTTTTATAAATTTTTGTTTTTCAGAAGTGGGGGAGAGGAAAACAAGAGGCAAAAAAGTAAATGCAAGAGATGAGGTTGCGACTTTTACTTGGATGAGCTTCACCTAGAACTTGATCCTCCCCGGCAACAGCGCCAGAAACCCTTCTGCTGCCTCTTGAGCTTGCGTTGGTTTTCCCTTGAAGAGGAAAGGGTGATGCAGCGCAGGAGCAGTAAGTATTTCCCTCAGTTTGAGAACCAAGGTATCAATCTAGTAGGAGAATCAAGCCAAGTGTCCAGAGTACATGCGCAAACACAACGAGCTTGCACCCAGCGCTATAAAGGGGTTGTCAATCCCTTCAAGATTGATTGCAAAGTGAGATCTGAAGGCGGAAAGTGCAACGAAGTAAAAGTGTAAGGCTGAAAATATGATGTGAAGTAGACCCGGGGGCCATAGTGTTCACTAGAGGCTTCTCTCAAAATAGCAAATATTATGGTGGGTGAACAAATTACTGTCGAGCAATTGATAGAACCGCGCAAAGTCATGACGATAACTAAGGCAATGATCATACATATAGGCATCACGTCCGAGACAAGTAGACCGATACTTTCTGCATCTACTACTATTACTCCACACATCGACCGCTATCCAACATGCATCTAGTGCATCGAGTTCATGACGAACAGAGTAACGCCTTAAGAAAGATGACATGATGTAGAGGGATAAACTCAAACCAATGATGTAAACCCCATCTTTTTACCCTTGATGGCAACAACACGATGCGTGCCTCGCTACCCCTTCTGTCACTGGGTGAGGTCACCGCACGGTATGAATCCAAAACCAAGCACTTCTCCCATTGCAAGAATCATATATCAAGTTGGCCAAACAAAACCCACAACTCGAAGAGAATTACAAGGATATGAAATCATGCATAAAAGAGATCAGAAGAAACTTAAATAAGATTCATAGATAATCTGATCATAAATCCACCATTCATCATATCTCGACAAACACACAACAAAAGAAGATTACATCAGATAGATCTCCATGAAGATCATGGAGAACTTTGTATTGAAGATCCAAGAGAGAGAAGAAGCCATCTAGCTACTAGATATGGACCCAAAGGTCTATGGTGAACTACTCACGCATCATCGGAGAGGTCATGGTGTTGATGAAGAAGCCCTCCGTATCCGAATCCCCCTCCGGCAGGGCACCAGAACGTGCCCCAGATGGGATCATGCAGAGACAGAAGCTTGCGGTGGTGGAAAAGTATTTTCATGGATCTCTCTCGCAGTTTTGGATTTTTTGGGAATTTATAGGCGGAAGAGGTAGGGCAAACGAGCCACAAGGGGCCCACAAGCCTGCTAGGCGCGGGCCCCCCTGGCCGCGCCTAGAGGGCTTGTGGCATCCCCTGGTGGCTTCTGCCTTGGTTCTCACGTCCCGTGCGTATCTTCTGGTCCGGAAAAAATCTTATCGGAAGTTTTATTCCGTTTGGACACCGTTTAAAATCCTCCTCTAAAAAGGGTCATAAACACAGAAAAAATAGGAACTGGCACTTGGCACTGAGTTAATAAGTTAGTCCCAAAAAATATATAAAAGGCATACAAAACATCCAAGGTTTGACAAGATAATAGCATGGAACCATACAAAATTATAGATACGTTGGAGACGTATCAGCGTATCACATGCATCTTGTTCAGTTGAACTATTTCTGTTGTCTTGGCTCATCGCAAACTGTTCATCCGAGTAAACTGTATGCCCTCCATCACACACAGCTTGATTTGATTGACCTTTTCTGTTGTGCCTAATCATAGAAAGTTCATCCCAATGAACTGTATGCCATATATCTCACACACACTGATTTGGCTGACCGTTTCTGTTATTCTATAACATCGCAAATAGTTCATATGGATTAATCGTTTGCCACACATCGCACACACAACTCTGATGTGAATTGTGTTTGATGTTTGCACCATTGCATACGGTTTGTATCATTTTTGACAGTTTTCTTACAGTACCGATTGCGACTAATGCATCACATACAATTTCGTCAAAGGTTCCATGATTGTAGTGTCGCGTTTGGACCATCCTGCAGTAGTGATCGCATCTTCTCTTTGATCTATCCGATGTAATTCTTTTGTACGGTGCGTTTGTTGGGATCCGATGACCTGGGGGCGTAGGTTTCAATAGTGGCCTCCCTCAAGAAAATAGCAAACGGTGGGTAGACAAATTACTGTTCGGAACTTGATAGAAGAGCAAATAATTATGACGATATCAAGACAATTATCATGTATATAGGCATCACGTCCAAGATAAGTAGACCGACTTCTGCGTGCATCTTCTTCTATTACTCCACACATCGACCGCTATCCAACATGCATCTAGTGTATTGAGTTCATGGAAAAACGTAGTCACACCTTAAGAACAATGACATGATGTAGACAAGAACTATTCATGTAGGAATAAACCCCATCGTTTTATCCTTGATAGCAATGATACATGTGTATCATGTCTCTTTTTGTCACTGAGATTCAGCACTGCAATATCGAATCCATCACAAAGCACCTCTTCCCATTGCAAGATAAAAGATCAAGTTGGCCAGACAAAAACCAAATACGATGCTATAATAATCAAGAATGAATATGATTTCATAGATCTGATCATAAACTCACAGTTCATTGGATCCCAACAAACACACCGCAAAAGAATGAGTTACATCATATGGATCTTCTACAGACCATTGTATTGAGAAACAAAATGAGAGAGAAATCCATCTAGCTACTGCCTATGGACCCGTAGGTTTGATATGAACTACTCACGAATCATCGAAGGAGCACCATTGAGGATGATGAACCCCTCTGTGATTGTGTTCCTCTCCAGAACAGGCTCTAGATTGGATTACATGGCTTCTCAAACTTAGAGCGGCTGAAACGATCACATGTTTAGTGGGCTGCCTGGGACTCATTTGGTTCTCATCCTTGGCTCCCATCATCTAGTCCAAAAAAAGTTCTCCGTAAAGTTTCGTGACATTTGGACATCATCCGATATTTATTTTTTTGCGAAGGAAAAAAAATAGAAAAAACAGCAACTCGCACTAGGCACTATGTCAATATGTTGGTCCCAAAATATGATATAAACTTGCTATAAAATGATCATAAAAGATCCAAGAATGATAATATAACAGCATGGAACAATGAAAAATTATAGATACGTTAGAGATGTGTCAACATCCCCAACCTTAATTCATGCTCGTCCTCAAGTAGGCAAATCATAAAAACATAATTTTTTCTGTGGAATGCTGACTCACATGTTCATCATATTATTTTTCTTTTTGGCATGGACATAAGGACTTGTAGATGATGAAAATCAATAGTCTATAGTTTGACATGAAAATTTAAATACTGAAGCATATCAACAAGGAACCAAGTATTTCAAAATATTAATGCTAAAGAACGTTATCCCTAGCCCATCATGCTCCATCATTGATCCATTCATGCAACACTCCCAATTATTAACTACATCTAATGCTCAAGTATGATAATGGTGTTTCTTAGATGGTGCGTTATAAGAGAAGATGGCGACTCTAATTCAATTTTTTTGCATAAAGTAAATAGATAGGCCCTTCGCAGATTTGTAGATGTGCCACAACTCAAAGTGAAAAATTTGGAGATAAAATGTTTTGGGTGGTATGCTTTTCCTGTCAACGAAAACGACTAAGAGTTTCCAATATCCTCCAAGCTAAACAAATTATAGGCGGTTCACAAATTGAAAATAAAGTTTATTCCTTTTTCCACCATTCTTTCACATTTCACGGCTAGCCGTATCCACGGGTACCGTCCATACCAACAATTTCCAAGGAATTTATTATTTTAAAACATAATATATATATTTTTGCATTTTGGGATTGGTCATCCCTATTACTGCCATACTCTTGTGAAATGACAAGTGAATAAACACTCATGTTGAGAACAACCTATTTAACATGGAAGATACCATCCACCCCTCGCCGCTTCATGAGCGGTACGGGCACACAAAACGAAAAATTATTTTGAACATTAGAGTTGGCACTTGCAGATTTACTTGGAACGACGTTGAAATACTGCATTTAGGTAGGTATGGTGGACTCATTTGGCACAACTTTGGGTTTAGCATTTGGATGCACAAGCAGTATTCCAAATAAATTGGAGTTATAGCAGCTGGAATACTGCTTGTGCGATTCTCAATCTATTTGCTAGTCTTCACTCATACTTCTATAACTCCAAAAAATCTGAAAAATTAGGACAGGGTAGGGAATTTGTATATAAATCTTGTGTAAAATATTAAGACACTTTTGACATTTCTGTGATTTTTAGGATTGTTTCTACCAAACGCAAAAGTTTGTGTTTTTCAACAGGATTAAACCAACTAGCACCCCACATTATCCCAAAGGCTTTACTTGGCACAAACACTAAATAAAACACACACAAAAAACAATTATAACAGTATCGTAATTGTGCAAACACTCAAGAATAGAAAGAAAAAGTGAAAAATAAATTTTATTCATTGGCTTGCTGTAACGACTAAGATTTGGCATATTCCTTATTTGGGGGCGAGGCCTCAAAAGGGGAAAGAGGCGCATCTGGGCGTTTCGCAAGCAGGATAACATCGCAATACACAAAAGATGGAAGACTAATAAGATTAGGCTTACACTCGCCACAAGCCAAAATTACAGAGCCACACAATCATACATTATTCAAATGGAAAAAACAGGGTCCGACTACAAACAACATAAACGACAAAAACCCATGCTATCCCGCCTTGCTAGGCCCACGATCACGACCAAGTGCCTCTTATCCTCAGGGTACGTCACGTATAGCCTGCCACTCGCCCCATTGAACTCCCACTTCAGCTAGGTATCCTCGGAAACGTCTTCATCTGGGGTACCTGTACCTGTGGGTGGTTGTAGCAATCTGTAAGCCACGGGGACTCAGCAATCTCACGACCCTGGTATCGAGTCTAACTAAGTTAATAGGTGAGGTAGGGGTAAGTGTTTGAGTTTGCAGCATCCTAAGCATTTATGTGGCTAACTTACGAAGAACAAGAATAAGTTACGGTGGTCTACATAAGATGGTCGAGATCTAAGAATGATCACTAAGTGATCCTGAACACCTAGTTACGTCATACATAACCCCACCGTGTTCTCGATCAGAGAAGGAGCTCTGAAAGAATCAGTCACGGTTACGCACATAGTTGGCGGGTTTTAATTAAGTTACTTTAAGTTGTCTAGAACCGGATGTTAACAAAATATCCATGATTGGCATGTAACCGCAGACACGGCTTTCCGAAAGATTTAACCCTGTAGGGCTGCTCCAACTAATTCATCACAAATTACCATAGGCCGCATAGTAATCCTCGACCACGAGACTCGCGATCTCGTCGGATTCCTTAGAGTAAAACCTCAACTCTGAGAAGAACCCAAAGTCTCACCGGAATCCCAATGCGCAAGATATATCATTAAGGTAAGAAAAGTTCAGCAAGACCACCCAACGTGTCGACGAACCCGATAAGAGCCGCGTATCTAAGTCTCGGGACACACCGCATAAGCGAAGCGTACAGTGGCCTGATAGACATTTCCCAAGTTGCCCCGGGTTGGCCCCGCACGGTGCTCAAGTTTGGACCAACACTCATGAGGAGCACTGGCCCGGGGGGGTTGATTAAGTTCCTCAGGGTAGCTATTCCCTATGCTTTTTATGATTAAGTTTTTAGCAAATTAACACCAAAGTTGGGTCTTGCTAGACAAGCCTTAACACTAAAGGATTTACCATGGGGGTCCCCATAACAACCTCGACCATGTTAGGAGTGCTCAGTTATGGAACAAAACACTGGTAGCCGAAACTAAGACGACAACAGCAGAACATATCACCCGGCAAAAGGCTAGGCCTTCCGCTATTTACCAAGTATATAGGTGCATTAATTAGAATAGCATCTAAATAAGATGATATCAAATTGCCCATGTTGTCACATGGACCAGCTTGCACCTGCAACTAGCAACGCTAATAATAATTATTGAGCAAGCCTACTTAGCCAAACAACATTTGTTAGGAGGGGGAGGTGTATGAGGTTTCATGACAATGTTTGATGGCCTATATATCATGTGGTAGGAAGCGGAGATATAACGATGGAAACGAATCAACTAAGCATAACAAAGCTAGAAACGGTGTCATGGTCACGATCATCTTGCGTGTGATATCTTCAGAGTGGAATTGTTCATGATCTTCCTGCACGAACTCACCGAACTCCTCAAACTCGTTTTTGGACCTAGCTACCTAAAAGAAACAATCATCTAATAAACACCAGCAAGAGATATGCAACAATCAAAATGATTCATGCATGCACAAACTCTAAATATGCACAGAAACAATCCTACTCAGATAACCCAATGTCACCTCATCACAAAGCGACACTTTTGCAAAATACTCAAATCTGGAATCCACTGCCACCATTGGATTCCCAAGGTTTTTGTACCCCAAAACCATATATTATACTGCTATATATGCAAGCATAGAAACATCACAAAACAGAAAAGAAATTCTGCCCTGAATCATAAACTGCTCATGTCAAGAACAGGGGTTGTTCTTGCATATGCCAAATTTGGCCTATTCCTCTTCTGGGATATTCCAGATTTGGAAAATACATCACAAAAAATAAAAAAATACGCACAATTAACAGGGGGGGCCACTGGTCATAGACACCAGGGCCCCCTAGTATGACATGTGGGCCCTGTGGCCCACCTATCAGTGGCTCGCTAGAGAACACGGAGGAAAAAATGCATACATAAATAAAAGGGCGAGGGGTGGAATCAAACCCACAACCCCCTGGTGGTATTCGTAGCGCCCAACCACTGGGTAAGCAGGTGTAGTTGTTACTATAGAGGAGCTAACAGGATATGCACTGAGCCTATCACCTCCCGCAACAGAGAACAAAAGCCACCAAAAATCACTACGCGAGGGGGGGATCCAACCCATGACCTATCGGTCGAGTCGTGCTCGTTCAACCAGTCTGGCTATGAAGGGAATTTGAACAGAGAGGAGCTCCACGCGAGATGACTAAACAACATGTGTCCTCCCCCCTAGAGCAGAGGAATGCCCACACCATGCTGCCTCTCGACGATATGATGTTGCTACTGCCTAGCGAGCTGCTGCTGCGCTACGAACTGCTGATGCTGCTGCCTACCGAGTTGATGTTGGTGCTGCTCTACAACATGCTGCTTCTACTACTACGCACACCTGTCGGTGCAACTCCGGCAGGCTTCGAGCTCCTGCTCCGACCCGGCCTACGGAGAGGGGAAACGAAGGAGGGAGGGGCTGCGACTCAGCGATGGATCAGAGACGGAGATCTGCGCAATGAGCGGGTGGAAATAGCGACGAGGTGCTGCAGAAGGTTCGCCGGAGTTGACGAAGAAGCTTGCAGTCGTGGACGTCGACAAAGGAGTCCCTGCGCCCGATATCTGCGAAAATTGAACCGCGTCGGGGACCTCTTGCTCCTAGCAGGGTCGAGGAGGAGGCGAGGTCGACGCTATGCCGGTGTCGAGCTCGAGCCGGAGCTGATCATGGCGACGACGGCGCTCTACTTTGTCCCTGACGGCGCGAGAGGCGAAGAGAGGGGGAGAAGAGAGAGGTCTAGGGTTGGAGAGGAAGGAGGAGGGCTAAATAGACCAAACCTCGAGGCATAGGGTCGTCGATCACAGGGGAAAGGAGGATTGACGGCTCTCCCTCGCGCCGTACAGGGTGACGTCGGGAGTAGGAAGAGGAACACGTTCCTAGGCTATGGGCCTCACGCTACGCTGTTGGGCCTGACTCTCTCTCTCTCTCGATAACTCTTTTGCAAATAACAATAAAAGACATTTTGAATAAAAGCCACAGGCAAAATGAAATGGAGTAAAACAAAAATAAAAATATATTTGGGCTCCTAAAAACATGCTCCAATTTATAAAAATAAATTGGGCATTTTTGGAGAGTAAAATTTGAATGCCTTTTATTTAAATAAGACTATGTTCTAAAACAAAACCACAAAGGAAACTAATCATAAAACCAGAGGGGTTGCCTTCACAATTAATAAGAAATTTCTTTGAATAGGAGAAGCATTTTTATTGGGGCAAAATAGAAACTTAGAAATCTGCTTCAAAAGAAAATAAGAGAGGACAGAAGGGGTTTTGATCCTATGGTGCAAATAGTGGGTTTGAAATGCACTTGTTGCACCCACACATCAAACAAACAAAAAAGCATATCCACCTAACACTTGCACATCACATCAAGGTGCTCCCACATCAACACAAACAAAACCAAAAGGAAAAGATGTATAGATGATGGCATGATGCAACATAAAATGATGACACCATCAACTCAAACCACTTGACATAACATCACAAGGTTGCCTTACAAGGAAATATTACAAGGGGGCGATTGCATTGGGGCTGTCACAGTTGCCTCCCAACAAGCTCTTTCTATATAGCCATTAAGATAGGTGGACATTTTATTGATGCTCACATGAAAGATAGTAGTTGAAACATAAAGAGAGCAACGTGTAGCATAAGACAAACACATTTAAAGCTAACATACTTCCTATGCATAGGCATTTCATAAGCAAACAAATTATGAAGAAAAGAAATATCTAACATATGAATGGAAGAAGAAAGAAACAATAGCGATCTCAACATGAAGAGAGATAATTTAGTAATGAATATTTCTATAACCATATTTCCCTCTCTCATAATAATTACATGTAGGATCATATTAAAATTCAATAATATAGTTATCCCATAAAATATTCTCTTCGTGATCCACATGCATAAAAGTCCTATAACCTTCTAAGATAGTGGGATTAACGTTAACTAAAGTCATGACCTCTCCAAACCCACATTTATCAAAAATTCACTAGATAGATAATCACATTGCTAGATAGAAGGTGGGAATCGGTAGATAAAATATCTCTTGCATTTATGGAAGGAGACATGCATGGAAATAGATTAATAACATATATAGCCCCAATACGTGTACAAGAATTTATAGAAGAAATCAATTTTGGTTTTCAAACCAAGCAATTTGAAGATTTTAAAGGAACAAATTTGTTAGTAAGCATAAAATTTCTTCGAAGACTCGCTAAAAAAAGTAGCTTTAAATACAAAGTGAATGTAAATGATGTAATAGAAAGCATGCAGTCTAGAGGCATATCGTTTATGAGTCCTCTTAAAATTAGCTCCGAAGGGAGAGCATGAGACGAGTGGAATATAAGCCATCTAATAGATAAGAATGAATTGAATCAACAACCAGCAAATTACATAAGTTATCAAAATAGTGAAGGAAGTAGTAGTATCAGATTTACGAACTATAAATCTACAACCTCAACTGATTTAGAATCTTTCAGGTCAGAAACAGAATCTAGAGATAATAAGAATAAAGGCGTAACAAAATGCACACAAAAGGCAGATTTAGAAGATGAAATAACTTATTGGGAAGAAAAATTAAAACGTATAAAGCAGGAATACAATAATTCAATGACATCAAATTGGCCTAAAATAAGAGAAGGGGAAGTATTCGTTATTAGAGAAATTGCGAGATTAAAAATATTAATAAAGGATTAAAACATGTTGTTAGTAACCAATAGTACCAAAGATCAATATAAACTAGAAAAAAATGTGAATAATAAAAGTAAACCCGGAAGTCATAAGGGGAAGGTAACGAGTGAAGTGGAGCAATGGGACATTAATAATAAGTTATTATTAGAAAGTTATGAAAAAGTATCCGATGATTCCTCGAGACTAAAAAAAGAGATGATGAACCAAGTAGATTGTGAACATGTTTGGATTAAGGGGAAAGGTGATTATAATATAAAATGTGCCTTTTGCATATACTACCCTAGACAAGACAGTAGGTTCACATGTACTTGTGTTTAAGACAAGCATGTAATTCATGCCTAAAATCTTCTAATCAAAAGTAGGGACAAGAAATAGAATATGAGCCCAGCGACAAAATATTATCTAGAAGGGTTAGATATCTAGAAAATAGGCTAAATAAACAAGAGAAGGAGCTAGATAATTTAAGAGATAAGAACGCAAAGGATGTAAACCAAAAAAAAGAAAATTATGTTAGCACTCAAATGAAAGAGCAAATGGTAACAACAAAAGACAAAAATGGAGATAGGTTAATTCAATTAAAACATGCTACAATAACCTTTGGAGATAAATATATAAGGTTGCCATTTAAGGAAGTATTAGGAATACGACTTCGTGTTAGAATTGTTTTAAAACCAAATATATCATATAAGATACTAGCTTTATTAGATACAGGATGTACGAAGAACACCATTCATGTCAAATAGTTTTCTAGGTGTCATGAAATAGTTAAGACTATAGATCACAATAAGGGAAATAATTTATTACCCATGGTGATAGCTACACATGGCCCCAATTTTCTCCTCTAATGGTTTTGGTAAATTATTTTGGACAATGAAAAATAACTCTAACAACAAAATGTATTAACTTTGGACCAGTCGGGCAAGTAAACACACAATTATGACATAAAGGCAAGCAAAAAGTCTTAGAGAAGTGAGGAAATGCCCTTTCTACACAACGAAAATACACTTGTGTCAGAAAGGTAATAAAAAGACAAAGAAAAGTTATAAAAGGTCATTTCTATATAACAAAAATGCATTTGTGTCAATGCCATTGAAACACGACATCTCATATACCAAAAAGAGGCACTTAGAATAAAGGGTGTGTAGCTACCACCATGCATACGAAATCGCTTCTCATGAAAATAAAGTTGAAGTATCCACGGACATTTCAAGAATAAAGAAAATTCATAACCAAATAGGATATAATATAGAAACTTATATTAACGGTACAAAATATATAATCGATGACATTATAATCGGAGATTTATCTGTAGTAAGTGATGACATGATATTAGGATTAAGATGTTTACAAAAGTCACTCCAAACCACAATTCTACATGAAGAAGGGGTTACATTTGTCCCCTATCAAGATAATGTTCCATACATATCTCAGGTACTAAAACAAAGGAAAACAATACAACTTGCTGAAGTATCCAAGTTAGACATGAATGTAATATTAATTCAGATCTTCGAGAAACCTGTAATGAAGAACTTAGTGAAGCAATAGAGGAATATCATATACAAAATACTTCCATATAGTGCATACAATTGCCGTCATTTGCACCGAATTGGTATGGAGATATAAAGTCCAAAAAAGATAAACAAGATAGTACAAAGTTTAGAAGATATACAAATTATTGGAGAAATACCAATGAAACATTGGGACAAGAACTCCATCGTTTGTAGAATAAACATTATAAATCCAGATTATATAATCAAATAAAGCCCAAATGAAGCTACACCAAAACATATAGAAGAATTTAAAATGCACATTGAGTAATTATTAAAACTAGGAGCAATTAGAGAAAGTAAAAGTCCTCACCGATTTGTTGCATTCATAGTTAGAAATCACGCTCAAGAAGTTAGAAGTAAGTCTAGAATGATAAATAATTTCAAAAGATTTAATGATAACACATTATATGATGTATATGATATTCATACTAAAAAGAATGGATCAATATAATACAAGGGAGCAGATTTTAAAGTGCTTTATATTGACTAGAGGGGGTGAATAGGCGATTTTTATAAATTCGCCACTAAGGAAATTCCTTGCGAGGAAATTCCTCGGTCACGAACGTCGAGCAATGGATTAAGTAGTCACGCAAGCGTGCAATATAGAAATAGCATAGTATTCATTGTGAAATTAAACATTCGGTTTGCATAAGTATCGTGTTCATGATATGCAGGTGAAGAACACGTGAAGTGAAGAATTTGGGGTGATGAAATTGTGGAAAGTCTTCAGTCAAATTCTTCAAACTGGAGCAATCAATTTCATCAACATACAATTGAGGAAATGAAAGGGTTGAGGAAATAGAACTAGATACTCGGTGAAGATAGTGCTTTGATGATCTAGTTCCAATTACAGTCACAGCCGTACGTTTGGTTTGGAGTGTCTTGGTATTTAAACCAAAGGACACACGGTCCTTACCGTATTCCCCTTGAGCTAAGGACACTCAGTCCTCGCCCAACACTCGTGGTAAGTCTTCAGGGCAGACTTCCAAACCCTCACAAACTCAGTCACCCGGCGATCCACAATTGACTGCTGGATGCTCTAGACCATGACGCCTAACCGTCTAGAGGATGCACAATCCTCAAAGGTAACAAGCGTCGATTCCACATAGGGACGATCTCTTCAGTGATGCTCAATAACTTTGGGGTTTTGGGATTTGGTTTGGGTGTTTGGAGTTTTTCCTCGCTGATGATTTTCTCTCAAAGTCATCGAGGAATGGGTTGCTTGAGGGAGTCCAGGATTAAGGGGTCCTTAGGTAGTCGGCTTACTACGAAGAGGTCGGCCTGATGGGTCGTGCCTATGATGGGTCGGCCTGTGCGATTGTCTCGTATTCAAGAAGGAGAACCCCGAAGACTGGCATGGAGACTAAGTAAAGTAGCGTAGGTCGGTTGCATGTAACCCTAGGCCCCCGGTGACTATATAAACTGGGGGTCCTCGTCCATGTACGGGGATTATTCCACCTAGGGTTTATTATACACGATCTCGAGGTAGACTATGTAATCATCATTCACATCAATATAATCAAGCAGGTCGTAGGGTTTTACCTCCTCAAGAGGGCTCGAACCTGGGTAAACATTGTCTCCCCTCTCTCCTGCAACCCAACGATCTAAGGTCCACAGTTCAGGACCCCCCTACCCGAGATATGTCGGTTTTGACACCGACATTGGTGCTTTCATTGAGAGTTCCACTGATTGGATCGCCGAAGGATCGATGGTGCGCCTAGTCATCTGTGAAGAGATCATTAACCAGGATGTCTTTGTCCCTGGACAAATCTTCGCCTTCGGAAGCGTGGTTCTACACGCTAATTTGGCTGGCCACCTTGGCGTGGTCAGAACTTTGCCCCTGGTCAGGAAGTCAGGTTCGGGATCCTAGAGTTCACCACTGACCCCTAGGGAGATCTTGCATTAACAAAACTCCTAGGTCGCATCGAGGAACTCACAGCCCTCGACACTTTGTTGTCGGAGGCCCCAGACCTGACCACTAGGTCGACCTTTGTCCCCACCTCAGCCCTAGAGCTCGGTGAAGTGAACACACCAGAGGGCGGCTTGACCGAGGACACTCTCGGAGCGACCTCGAGTGCCACGAGGAGATTGACGACATGGGTTGAACCCGAACATTCAAGTGGTGCGATCCGCACTAAAATCCACATGCTACACAAGCTACTCGATCAGATGCAAGTCATGGGGATGACGGACGACCCAATGACACGGAAATCTATATCCCACCCATTACGCACCTCACAATGATCTTCGAGTGCCCGGGCACTAGCTCCCCACACCAATCACCTGAGCTAAGGCCGGTCTACGTCCCAATCAGCGATCTTCTGGACTCACCCAACAGTCCAGAAAATCTATCTCGCCCTGACTATGCATCGGGGCCAGCAGCACGCCGAGCACGCGACCTGGTTGGGAATGCAACCATCAGGGTTTCCTACCCACAAATCACGGGAATCCAAAATCTTTCCCCGCCCACCACCCATACCAAGCATAAGACGGAAGCGTACGGCTCTCCGGGAACGTATGAAGTTACGCAGAATCCAAGGGAATCGGTACACCACTTTTGGGCCAGATTCCTCCTTGGTAATAGGACCGGAGGCCGCAACAAGCGGGAGCTTATGCACTCTCTCGAGCAGCATTGCCATGATGAGGGTATCCTCAACGCCCTCTCCCATCGCCGGATTCAATCCTTCACCGAGTTGTCAAGCACAATGCTTAAATACTACACCAGGGAAAGTACTTTGCAAATTTAGCAAATGTACAACAACCCTAGCCTCGCGAGACCAATCCGGAAAAGATGCACACCCTCGGTTACGGGGCCGGTCCCAACCAGAAACTCCGCAAAAAGAACTTGGATGCAGGCTAAATCGGTCCTTGACATACTACTGGATGAGCCATGCCCCATACATTCCGCCCCGCTTGAATGAAGCTCCACCCATAGCCTTAGAGCATGTTGGTTCCTCACGCAGGTCGCAAAGAGCGGAGAAACTATCCTCATTGCAATACCCTCGGAGCATCGGCCAATGGCACCACCGGATACAACCAAAGAGATATTAACATAAATGAGGCGTTCACCTCGAATAATTAGAGAAATAAAGCCTTTCGGGGGCTCCATGAAATCCATCATGTAGCAGCGGTAAACACATGGTCGAACACACCTATCACGTTCGACCAGGGCATGAGCTGATGGCCAGTATAGGCCGGGTACCTACCGCCCTAGTCATAAACCCATAGTCGACGGCTTCCGACTCAACAAGGTATTGATGGATGGGGGAAGCAGCCTCAACCTCATTTAGGAGGACATGCTTGAAAAAATGTAGTTTGGATGATCTAGAATCGAGTCAAGCACAACCACCTTCCGGGGAATTGTCCCCGGGAGGGAGGCCCACTGCACAGGACGAGTAGCGCTCAACGTGTTATTCGGTACACCAGATAATTATCGATCCGAATAGTTACTCTTTCATATTGTACCATTCCACGACGGTTACCACGCATTGTTGGGATGCGAAGCCTTCACACGGTTCCAGGCCATACCGCATTACGGGTACATGAAACCCAAAATGCTAGGGCCAAATGGAGTGATCACGGTAAACAGTGACCCCAAAAGAGCCCTATGATCCGAAAACAAAATGGCATCCCTCTCCCTGGAAGTGTTGTATAAGACCCTTGCTGCAGAAGAACTCACGACACTACGTGTCGTGGTAGACAAAAACGACATGATCCTCGGCAGGCGGCTCAAGTCCACATCCTTCAAACTATATGACGAAATCATCAAATTCCAGGTATACCCGACGGATCCCAATAAAACAGCTTCAATCGGGGCACAACTGGTGTCCAAAATTGACGAAGCACTACATGCTTTTCTACGTGAAAATTGGGACATTTTTGCGTGGCACCCATTAGACATGACAGTAACCCCTCTGGGGCTGGCAGAGCACAGCCTGAACATAATCGACGGTTTCAAACCTGTCAAACAGGCCTTGCATCGATTTTGCAAACCTAAACGCCAAACTATGGGCGAAGAGCACATCAAGCTACTAGAAGGAGGTTTCATCAGGGAATAAACACCCTGACTGGTTGGCAAACATGGTGATGGTACCAAATAAGGATAAATTCTCGCGACTATGTGTCGATTTTAAAGACCTAAACAAAGCCTGCCCCAAGGATCCCTTTCCATTGCTCCGAATAGATCATATTATCAATGCCACAGCCGACCATGATTAATTATGCTTCCTCAATTCCTACTCCGGATACCATAAGATCAAAATGAAGGAATCCGATCAGCACCAACCACATTTATAACACCCTATAGGCCATTGTATTTTAACACAATTCCGTTAGGGCTAAAAATGTGGGCGCCACATACGAGTGCATGATTCATACATGCTTAGGGAAAAAATAGGAAAAACAGTAGAGACATATGCAGACGATGTGGTCGTCAAGACAAGACACGTCAACTAGCTGGTGGATGACCTCAGGGAGAACTTTGCCAATTTACGTGTATACGATATTCGGCTTAATCTGGATAAATACATCTTCGGAGTCGTTGCCCGCAAACTCCTCGGATTTATCGTATCGCAAGGAGGAATCAAAGCCAATCTCGCCAAAATATGAGAATTGTCACAGCTCGCGATACCAACAAAGCTACAACACGTCCAAAAGCTGGCAGGCTGCATGGCGGCCCTAAGCCGATTTATATCCCCTCTAGGCAAGAAGGCCCTTCCACTGTATCGGTTGCTGAAGAAAACCAAAGTCTTCAAGTGGACCGACGAGGGCACAACGCCTTTGGAGGACATCAAGGCGATATTAGCCAGCAACGCCATACTAGTAGCAGCCTTCACAGGGGAGCTGATGTTGTTGTACATCTCGGCCACCAATCAAGTCGTCACCGCGATACTCCTCGTAGAATGAGAAGCTGAGGTCCAACAACTACGGATTTAAAGTCGGTCTACTATGTATCCGAAGTTCTCACTCCATGCAAAACCAGGTACCCTCATTACCAAAAGATCGCCTAGACAGTGTTCATAGCATCACGAAACCTTTGCACTATTTCTAGGAGTGTGTGGTCACTATGAATTTAAAAGTTCCGCTGAACGATATTATCAACAGTACGGATGCCACTGGCCGAATAGCAAAATGGGCCAACGAGCTCCTACCGTTCTAGATCACCTACATACCACGATGGGCCATCAAATATCAGGTCCTGGCCGACTTCGTGACTGAATGGACCGAGGCTGAACTCCCCGGAGAGTATAGCACTTATGCTCATTGGACCATGTATTTCGACGGGTGCAACACTCTCGCCGTACTGGGGGATGGAGTGATTCTCATATCTCCCACCGTGGATAATGTTTGGTATGTGCTACAAATCATGTATGCCGATTCAAATAACGCAGCTGAATATGAAGCCCCGTTACATGGTCTTCGGATGGCAGCCTCAATGGTCATTCAGCGGCTCGGGGTACAAGGAGACACTAATCTCACCATTTCACAAATCAACAACGAAGTCGGCACAAAGAATCCAAAAATGGCGGCTTATAGGAATGTCGTCCTCAAAATATCATCCTGATTTGAAGGATTAGAGTTCCACCATGTCTCAAGAGACAACAACCAGGCAGCGGATGTTCTCACCTGCTTAGGTGCAAGGCATGACCTCATCCCCAACAATATCTTTCTAGAGCGGCTGTTCAAGCCATCCGTAGTATGGCAAGACGAGATAGTCTGCATAGGGGCTGACGGCGAAGAGCAGGTGGTACCCCCAGCGACCGAACATGACAGTCAAGTCATCGGCGGGTCTTCAATTGAAGAAACACCCTTGGCCCATGAGGTCCTGGCCATAATTGCGCCATGGACTGAACCCGTCCTTGATTATATATTACGTAAGGAGATGCCTGGCGACCAAATCGAGGCATGACATATCATCCGGTGATCAAAGGCTTATAAGGTCCACGAGGGTGATCTATATAAGAAGAGAACCACATGAGTACTCCAGCGATGCATATCTGAGGAGGAAGGAAGGCAGCTTTTAGCCGAGGTACATGCCGATATGGGCGGTCACCATGCACCAGCACAGGCCCTGGTCAGCAAGGCTTTTCGAGATGGTTTGTTCTCACCGACGGCCCGAGAGGACGCCCATGCAATCTTTCAACGTTGTATGGGGTATCAACTCTTTGCAAACCAAAGCCACATGCCCCCAACAGCTCTTCGAACAATTCCGATCACTTGGCCCTTTGCAGTCTGGTGTGTGGATATGGTCGGCCCACTTAAAGGGGGGACCAAGAAAAAGAAATACCTCCTGGTTATGGTCGACAAATTTACCAAATAGATCAAAGCATAGCCAGTCACCTCAGGCAAGGCTAAACCAGTAATCAAATTCATCTCGAGTGTTGTACATCGTTATAGTGTTCCGCACAGCATAATAACATACAACGAATCCAATTTCATCACCGAGGAGTTAAAAGATTGGTGCGCAAACTTGGGCATAAAGCTCGATTATGCTTCCGTATACCACATGCAGACCAACGCACAAGCCAAAAGAGCCAACGGTCTCATTATGAGTAGTACTACACCCAGGTTGGTCCACTCCCTTCAAGACTCCGATTGTCAATGGGTGGAGGAGCTCGACTTCGTGCTATGCGGCTTGCACACCACCCCGAATGAATCCACATGGTACACCCCCTTCTTTAAGATGTACGAAGCTGAAGCAGTTCTCCCCTGTGACATTATACACGACGCACCTCGGGTGCGTATGTACGAGGAAAAGGAAGCCGAATTAGATCATCAAGACGACTTAGATGCATTGGAAGGCGAACGTGACATAGCTCTTGCCCGATCAGCTTTCTATCAACAACATGCTTGGTGCTATCATAGGAGGTGAGTCTGGGCAAAGGCATATAACATGGGAGAACTTGTCCTACGCCTCCTCGAGAAACAGAAGCATAAACTTCACCCTAAG
This sequence comes from Hordeum vulgare subsp. vulgare, assembly GCF_904849725.1. Lineage (NCBI taxonomy): Eukaryota > Viridiplantae > Streptophyta > Magnoliopsida > Poales > Poaceae > Hordeum > Hordeum vulgare. The sequence continues at coordinate 370,015,201 of NC_058523.1, forward strand.
TGGGAGGGCCCTTTTATAATCAATGAAATCTTAACAGGAGGAGCTTATCACCTGCGCAAATTCGAAGACAACCGCCCCAAGCCGAACCCGTGGAATGCAGCTAGCCTTTGGCGTTTTTACGGCTAGACCACTATCATCCTCCCTTTTTTCCATCCCTTTTTTTCCTGTATCACCCACATTTTTTAATTTTTTTCTATTGGGATAGTTAGTTGTTCTCGAGGCAAGTTTGGCTTAACCAAACACCCTCGGACTTTTACCAAATCATTCGTGTTAAACGAAATGATAAAGTAGCACCTGGGGCTTCCTAAAGAAGTTGTTCAATATATTTGTCATACATACTTCTGCATGTATACATATTGAAATAAAAACATCGATTCTTGCCATTGTATCCATCTATTGGACTTATGATTTTAGCAATGCTGGGTTGCCTCGCTCCTGTGCTTACTCTCTGCGTTCTCGATGTATTTGGCTAGAGCGTAAAGGGAGCACCGCTGCGATTGTTACGACCGGGTCACCCAGACACGTACCTCACACGGATAAAGCCAAAAGTTAGTGCTTCTTGAGATACAAGTTGATCGGCTTGGACGATGCCCACCTATCTAGCAAATTTTTCATGACTAGTAATCGTGCACGTGCAACGCACGTGTAGACTAACGAACAATTTTTTATTGTGCATATTTGATGTAAAGATTTCTTACTCAACTTTCAAGTTAGCTAATGTGTACACATGATTCTTAGTACGTCATTAAATAACAAATGTCATTTATCTGAATTTGCTTTGCACCTGGAACTACGTAGGGAAACGGGAATATAACCATAGTGCAAGTATCCACAACTTTTAATTCGGGCTTGTTAGACATGATAGAACATCAACACTAAGGGTTATGTTCTTTTATAGGGATAGGGAAACAGGAGTAGAATAGTAATCGTGCACATACAATGCACCTTCGCAAGCATAAAAAAGAATAAATTGAACTTCTAACTTGATTTGTCAAATTTGTATCGATTTGTCAATTTTGTCGATACAGTGGTACAATTGTACAATAAGAAGGCGAGTTCATACAACATCCCTTAGTATTCTCTTCAGCTGCTTTGTAAAAAAATCATGCTTGGTATGGATGAGATCATGGATGTAAGTGTAACACAGACCTTCAGGCGCGTGGATATGTTATACCATAAACCTAAACAATTAAAAAGGTGAATGAGAACAGCAACGTCGCTGGATAAATTATGTGTCATGTGAAGTTTCAAGTCTGCCTATGCTCGAGTACAAAACAAGGCCTTCGTAATCACCTCAAACCAAAATGATGCTAGTAGTTTGGAGTCCAGGATTCTATTCATCTTAAACATAAACTATTGTTATAGAGCAACACAACAGAATCAATTTAGCTTTAGAATGTTGGGAGAGAAATGAACTTGTGGACACTGAGCCATGTCATATTCATTTCTTCTCGGATCATAGAAAATGGAGTAGCTTCATAAAAGAATGAGAGTGTCGAACAATTCAGTCTCGAGAGATACCATCCTACTTATGAAATAAAATTGTTACATGCGAACCAAATTTTGACATTTTGAGCAACAATAATTGTAAATATAGTGGATGAAGCATAGGTGAATGCAACAAGCAAACAATAGTTATAAGGTAGTGACATCTACAATAGCAGTACATATCACTTCAGTAGCAGCAGCACTGAACATAATTTGAACCACAAAGAGGCATGTGAAAGTAATTCAAGTTCATAATGGATTCTAACTTATTTGTATTACTTAATTTGAGGGTATATATCAATGGACTAATTACTACCTAAACCTGCAAAACAAATCACAATTCAAAAGTATGTATCATATTTATTTCTTAACCACAATCACGCTTGTGAACACCAAAGTATGAGATCATCAACAATCAGTGTGTCTGTTAGAAAAAGAGTGTCGCTGCTTCAACCTAAAAATAGTGGAAAAACACCAAGCTAATTGAGTTAATTAATCAGTTCCATCAAAAAAGGTATGATACAATTTGAACTCCTTCAAGGTTTTGTAAGCCAATAGTATGCACCAACTGGATTCGAAACGGTGCTTCAAACTCTCTATGGATCTTTCATTTATTATCACCGTCAGCACAAAAATTTATAGCTAAAGCGTAGAAACCGTGTGCAAGGTTACACACATAAAATATGATGTATTCAGAAAACCTTATACCAAAGAAAGCACACAAACAACTTTGGCTCTACATATGTGGTAGGCGAGTGAGCACTACAACACCTCCTAGCGACCCCACATGCCTTATCAAATACTGGGCTGAAGTGAACTTCCTGCTAACATGACTTTTTATGTTGATAAATTATTTGTGTTTGGTCAAACACCGTATTTTACTGTGATATATGAAGTGAATTTTAGACCATTTAACACCAAGCATCCTCTTTTCGAAAAAACACTACAATATCTCAAATTAGGAGGAATATCCATAATCTTCTGTACGAGCTTGCAAATAAATTTTGCTAACCCATCTAGATTGTCAGAGCTGAAGTATCAATCTTAGATTGCCAGTTGTATACCTCAAAATGAAATTCCTGGTTAAATACTTGCAGCACGGACGGCAGCCATCTCAACATATATAGTTATAGTTTCAATGACAACTTGCTCAGTTTGAAAAATGATACAACAACCAAATTAACAAAAAACACAGTTAGTAAAGTGTAACCATACCACAACGTATTAAGATGGTAGATACCTGACTGATCTATCTTCGGAAAAGTACTGAGCCAGAATTAAAGAAATCACTATACCGTCCACCACAACCCATTCTAATTACGTGGGATAACTGTATAAGAAATGAGTGAACATAACTACAGTTCTAAACTGTTGACAAAAGAATGCAAGTTTAGCATAATTGAAGAAGTATCACTAAGTATAGACGCCAAATTCTTCACCTTAGTTTCAGCTTGTCTTGTGTGATGATACAGTGTAAATTATTCACGAACTAAAAGCATTATAACCTACATATTCAGTTGTTATCTGAAGAAATGGGAAAAAGCAAACTCTATGTCTACATGCGTAAATAGAACTATTACATATTTCCCATTGATATGAGTTACTTTTGCTATAACGACAATAATCCCTTCATTGTCACGTTGTGTTCCAATCTACTCCTCCGTGATGCAGCCAATTACAAAAGTACAGTTATTCATGTCAATCCCCACTACCCAGGCATTTTGGTATAAATGCAAGAACTAAAAAGCCCAAATTCTAAACCCATGCAGGATAGTAAAAGTAACAAGAATAATATAGCACCGTTGGCCGAACAAATCGGGGGAAAGCATGCTGAGGGTCGAGCCCCCTCCTCTCATGCCATGCTTAGGCACATAAGAAGAGAAGAACAAATGTTACACCAAACTAAATGGTGAAGTACATATGAGGCGGAGAACCAATCCGTCAACATGTTTAATGCCGCTCTAGGTAGTTGTTTCTGACCATGTCTAACTCTATCTCAATTAGCTATGAATAGAGTGTCAACACTTTTCAAGTTCAGCAGTGAAATATGTAGTGAGTTAAGATATTATTTGAAGTTTTACATATGATCCACATCAACAAGACACTTTGAACTTCTTACCACAGCTCATCATATCCACTACTTTTAGTGCACTTTTGGGCAGCCTGATGTATATGTGGTACATGCATGCTATGTGTATCATTCAACTAAAAAACCAAGTCATGTTAGAAATTTATTCCACCAAGCACAGATATTATATGATGAATTGGACACCAAACATTTATGCGAGTTCATAAAAAATGAGGTGTTGTGACATTACTTGTTCAGTATGACCAATGTTGCTTGTGTTCACCATGACTCGGTGGTCAGCACGCCAGATGGCTCCCCGTCGATGGCCCTCACCTTCACATATACCTACAACCAATCAACATGGTGGGTAGATGTTAGTGGCAACAACCGAACTAACGGTCAGATCGCAGCAGCTAGCAGAATGGTCAGTTTTCCTCATGGGGTCGTAGAGGTCACCGAGCCAAAAACATGTGAAATAAGATTGATAAAATTCAGACCAGCAACCAAAGTATCTTCAGTTCCTGGTTTTAGGACTTTATAATCACCAAATAATTCTGTGAGCCCTTCAACCTAGCTACATGAACACGAATGGCAATAAAGTTAACTCAATACTTTGATGCTAGATTGAAAAAAGCTTACAAAAGCTCTAAAAAGAATAACTGTGATACTGAATAATATGTCATTGGCAATGGATCAATGTATTTGTATACACTTATCAATGGCTGGTGCAACTTCTCACACCTAAGGAACATGTGGTGCTCCGAGCTGCAGGAATGGAAATTGGTGCAGAATGCATGAAACACAAAATCATACAGGAAGATGGGTATGAAGACCACCTAGTTGATCATTGTGTTGTTGAAGACCTGGAGGTTCCTCTTGAGAATGACCTGCTCATATCTCTTGTTGTATGAAGGGGAGGAGGTGAGGAAGGCGTGGTGCAGCACGGACGGCAGCCATCGACGATGACAGGAGCCTCGGTGTGGTGAACGGGTTAGTGTCGTCGATGACGGCGGCAACGTATAGGAAGTCGCAACCACGGTTCATCTGCAAACAAAAGGCACTGTGAATCATCTCCAAAACTCCAGTGATTTCAAGAAAGGGAGGCGGCCAAAATCCAGTTTCGATCTCTGGCTAACACGAGGCAGGAATCCGGCCTCAGCCAAGCAACACAAACAACAGGCCAAGATTTGGAAAAGCAAGAAAATACCAATCTTGCGCCCGAGTGTAGCACGGGGGATTTGAAAAAAAGAGGGGGAAATAGATGGACTTGCGGAGCACGAGGAGACTCGGTCGAGGGGATCGAGCCCCGAAGAGAATGGGAGGGGTGCAGCGGCTGCAGTACCTTGGCCCCGCGTCTTGCGCCTCGCCGTTGTCCCAGGACGAGGGCACAGGCGGCCGTTGTCCTGCGCCTCGTCGTTGTCCTGGTCTTGTCCGGTGCCCTTGTCCTGGATCTCGGGCGACCGATGCAATGGCGCTGCGCTGAGAGGCGGATGCGGGTGGGTGGTGACTTGTGCAGCGGCGCTAAGCGGCGGATGCAGCAGCGCTGAGAGGCGGTTGCGGGGCAGAGCTGGTGGCGACCTGCGGGGACGAGCGAGTGGGGAGGCGGGGCTGAGTAGTGCGTTTAGGACGTGCGACGTGTGTCCAATAGGTACAGGGCTGAGTGTTTCGTTAGCTTCGTTAATTTCGTTAACGAAGTCTCTTAGGCCATTGATTATAGGATTAGACGGCTCAGATTATGATTTGGATCTGCCTCTTCATTCTTTTTTAGTAGTAGTAGATAAAACCGCTAGCCGTGTCGAGCGGATAATCAACCATACCGACTACAAACTATGTAGCCCCAGAAAAAGGAACCCGTTAAGGATCTATTTTTCCGGAAGATGTTTCTTACTCCTAGTCGTAATATAGCATAATACACCCGTATAACTTTTGTCTGTTAGCACCACATGGCCAGATTGCCTAGTTATCAGAAATTTGATTCCTACCGTTGCAGGATACAAAGTACGAAACACTGCCTAGTTTATAACAGGGGAGGTAAAAGCCGATTGCCGTTAAAGACATAATCTTTAAAATATGGAGGGAAGTGCCTTAACACACAAATATCATTACACGTGATTACACGCTTGGTGACTGATCTAGTTGATCTATTATGGCATCTAATGTGCAATCCTCCTGTGAAAAGCGCGCGGAGGGCATCACTTGATCGTACAACAAATGTGGAGTAATATCCTTCCCATCTCGTCCCACTGGCCCAACTCAGCCATGTGCTCGGGACCTAGGCGGGTAAAGCGGGTCTTCACAATAGCCCATGCCTCCCGAGCTCCTTCTCGGCACGCCGAGGTCTTCCACAATTCGAAGCGACTGCGGGCTCCTGTAAATTGCTCGGCAAGATCGGCCATCCCTTGTGGAGGGTTTTGGTTTGGCCATAAAGCTCGGACCATACTCCACATAGCCTTCCATGCACGCTTATGCACAATGGACAATACCTTCAACAATCCCCCCCCAAAGGAAGTGGCCTGCTCTTCAGGACGTGCAGTCAAAAGACCTAATTCAAAGGAGGAACAAATTTTCATGATCAACACAATAAAAACTGAATCAGTTCCAGGTCAGAGCTTTACTTACAGAACATGCCGCCTTTCAATTTCTGGTTCTCTTCTTGAGTTTGCGCCAATAGAGTTTTCAAACTCTCAACTTCGTGAGCTTGTTTTTTGTTCACTTCCTTGAGATTGTTGTTTTCTTCGCGGCATCGCCTCAGTATGCGCTGACCAACTTCAAGCTGTGACTCGGCATATCGCTTAGCTTGTCGAGAGGCATCCAGATCTTTTTTCATTTGGCCTATTGATTCACCTGCTATAGCAAAACAATTTGGATATTAATATGTATATATTAAGCAAATTCATCATACTACAAATCAACTCCCTTACCATCGGTTCTCTAGTAAATTTCTTCACATCTTCCAGCTCGGCCCTACTGGCCTTTAAATTGGCCTGGCTGTGATGGAGATCTTTGGATAAACTCTCGTTTTCCTACTTCAAATCCTGTAGATTGGAAAATTACATGTAGTCGACCCTTAATTCAGCCGTTCCAACCAAATTAAGGCTCCGGGGCTACTGGGTCTGAACTTTTGTTTGGATATTATAAATTTGATAACTTACATGTAGGTGGGCAGACACTTGCCCAGCCACTTCTTTAAGACCGGCTCGCGCGGCTCCGATGTACGCATTGGTCGAATTAAGAGCATTAAACTCTTGTTCAGAAAATACAGGATGACGTAGTTCCTCCTTCTGCTACCGATGGTTCATTGCACTCTCATATTCAGAGTTAGTTACCAATAGTCCACCCGAACACTGTGGGAGCGGTCCCGTGTTCGGTACTCCAGCGTCCACCGATGCTCTGGGGTTTGGTTGACTATCCAATACCTTGACACCGTCCTCGGGCAGGGAGGGTTGTGCACCTCTCCTACATTGGTCGGTCGAGGGTCATGAAAGTATAGAAGGATAGATATCATTGTAAGGAATATAAGTTGGTCCGTATACCTTTTTGTCGATGGAGCAGAAGATGGGTTTTCTCCCACCGCATTTTTTTTAGGAATTTTGTCCTCGCTTGACAGGACCCCGACCGATCTTGTCCGGGGAGTAGTCCAGCGAGCACTCTAACGACCCCTAGGCGCAGCCCCTCGTCGGGTCATCAGTTTCCTCTTACTCCCCGAAGAGGGAAGGGAATAGGGTTGTCGGCTACAAGGCTACCCTCTGTTCGTCAACTCCATCCTAGCAAAACACTCTGTCCTTGAAAATGATCGAAAGCTCTAGGTCTTCATGAAATCGAGGATCGACGTCACGGGCATAGTCCTCAGGCTTAGGCGCAGGACATTTTACCGTCTCGATCCAGCACTTCCAAGGTTGCAAGGAAGGGGTAGAAATTATAAATCAAACAATAAATGGCGTGAATGCCTGAAACTTTGAACATTAGCACACTTCCGAATTCGACGGGGTTGTAAGCCAAATAGCCATCCTTGGTGATGAGGCGGGCGAAACCATATTTTCCTCCTTTGAATACATTGGCTAGGATGGCCGCTAAGGCTTTCTGGTCTTTTGGTCCTTGCCTACTCGATCGAGTGGAATCGCTCTTCCCACTATAACACCACAAGGGATGTGTACGTTGTTCGAGCGGCTGAACGCACCGGGTAATCACCGCAGCCATTACATCAATGATGGTTAGTCCGCAATGAGCGAGAACCTTGACCTTAGCGGATAGACGTTTTATTTTTGAACTCTCCTCTTGGGAGAGTCTCTTCGGCCTTAGCTACTTTATTCTTCAAAGGATCCGTGGAGTATTCAGGAAGGCCCCTCCGAACAGGATTGAATAGGGGAACATCTTTGATATAAAACTACTCTGAGGGCCACTCGTCGAGTTCCTTCTCCGGTGTCCCAATTGGGTATCATGTGGCGGAAAAATGCCACACTTTGGCTCCGCCCACTTCTTGGACTGTTGTTCCTATCCAGAGATCAAAGTAGGGTTCGCAACCCAAGAACATCTCACATAAGGCCACGAAGCCTGAGATATGGAGGATGGAACCAGGAGTGAGATTATGGAGCTGCAACCCAAAAATTCCAATAAACCTGTTAAGAAGGGGTGAATGGGGGAATCCCAGCCCTCACAGCAGGAAGGGGACAAGGCTAACCCGCTCTCCCCCATGTGGGGAAGGGAAGTTCCCTGCAAAAGGCTTCCCATCAATGGAGGTCAGACCAGCGCGAGTGGGTGTGAGAACAAATTGGGGGAGATATCCCTGCGTCTCGAGCACACGCAGGTGGAGGAGAGAGTCAGAGTGACTGGCCCAATCCCATGGAAGGGGCCCAGGGGGTGTGAAGAATAACCAACAATGATTACACGAGTGTTAAGAGCTCTAGGGTTTCTTGACGAGGCTCAGATGTGATTGGCCCTCAAGACGGATTTTGGTTTGTTTATAAAGGGTGCTACCCCTTCTTGCTTCAAGGAACGGTTCTGCCAAGGATTGCCAAAGGTGTTTTCCTCTACAAAAGCACGCGAGAATCGCAAAATATTATTAATCTTTGTCCAGAATTAAAAGTCCTGGGCCCGCGATGCTTCGGTAATCGTGAGCCAACCAAAGACGGAGACCATCATTTCTTGCTCGAAGGAGACAAAGGAACTCGCCTTGCAAGCCAAACACTTTGGGCGGAATCATCCAAAGACCCTGCACATCGGCGTTGAAGGCTAGTTCGAGGGCTACTGAGGGTGTCCGGGATTAAGGGGTCCTCAGGTAGTCGGCTTACTACGAAGAGGTCAGCTTTATGGGTTGTGCATATGATTTGTCGGGTTGTGCAATTGTCTCGTATTCAAGAAGGAGAACCCTGAAGACTGGCATGGGGACTAAGTAAAGTAGACTAGGTCAGTTGCATGTAACCCTAGGCCCCCCCAGTGACTATATAAACTAGGGGTCCTCGTCCATGTAGGGGATTGTTCCACCTAGGGTTTAGTATACACGATCTCGGGGTAGACTCTGTAATCATCATCCACATTAATATAATCAAGCAGGACGTAGGGTTTTACCTCCTGAGGAGGTCTCGGACCTGGGTAAACATTGTCTCCCCCTCTCTCATGTAATCCATAGATCTAAGGTCCACAATTTGGGACCCCCTACCCAAGATCTGCCGATTTTGACATCGTCATTGCTCTCAAATGAAAAGTGTCAGTTTCTCTCGTGGAGCATCCAACCAACTAGTGGTTATGGGTGCGGCTATTTATAGCCAGGGAGCAATCCTGACATGATTTGACATAAATACCCAGTGATATAGTTGTTATGTGGATAAGGTTGGGGATAGCTGGCGCACTGTGCAGCAACGGTTGGAACGTTTGAGCTATGAAAGTCCTCATGTCACTCATGTTCTTCACTGGTAGGTAATTCGCACTAGCAAAAACATAACTTCTCAGTTAGAGAAAATTCCTCAGAGACCAGAAGATCTTCATCTCTGTCATTGAAGAATTTGGCTAAACTATAAAATATTTCCAAAGGGTTCACTCGAAGGATTGGTATGTGTAGGATTTGAGACGAGCATCACTTGGAAATTTTTCCATAGTTTTGCCTCGACCCCCTTTACAATATGGTGGTCCTATGACTAAAAATACAAGAAATGAAACTATGAAAACAGAAGTCTTCAAGCTTCAGTGTCCTCGCATCAATTTCTTCATGGACACACCAATTTCCTCACTTTCAAAGTCTTTGAGGAAATACCAAAGTCTTCAGCCAAAGATATACATTTTTAGGGGTCGATATTCTTCAAATAACTTAAACTCCTCCGTGACTTATAGAGTGTTTGTACACTCACAAACACATTAGTTTCCTAACACATAAGTCTTCAATACACCAAAATCACTAAGGGGCACAAGATGCACTTACAATCTCCCCCTTTTTGGTGATTGATGACAAATAGGTTAAGTTTTCAACGAGGATAATAATATGAAGTGTAAGTACAATGTTTGAGGAATTTGATTGCAAGATATAGAACGACTTCCCTTAAAGATGTGCATATTTGAGGAATTTGCTTCGGATGGCAAATGCACATTGTAGGTTTATACCATGGAGATCTCCCCCTATATCTTGCAATCCATGCAAGCATTTGACGAATATCATGAGGAAATTGAAATGCATGATGGAAAGTGGTGTCTCACGAATTTCAGCATGCGTACATTAATCAAGGTGAGGGATAAGTGTGGGAAGAAAAATGGTTCAAAAGCGTCAGACCACCACCGGGCATAAGTTTACAACTCATACAACCAAACACTTCAAAAGAACGAGAGTTGCAACTTAAAGAAATAAAGTTCATAAGTCCATAAGGTAGACCCGCTTGAAGACTAACTCAGATTTCTCCCCCTTTGTCATCAAGTGATGAATTGGGACGAAACTGACGACTAATGCCCCTCAAGAATATCAACTTGTTGGTGGAGGAGGAGGGCCAGCGTTCTTGGGGTCATTCGTCCTGATTAGACCGGCATCAGTATCGTCAAGATCTTCAGCTTCATTAGTTGTGCGCGATGAAGAATACAAACTAGCCACCAAGTGACGAACTGGAACTTTCTTGACTTTCTTCTTGGCCAGCCAGGACCAATCAAAATCTTGTTAAAACTTCATTTCAGCAAGTTCCTCAGGAGTCTTGAGGTGAGACAGAATGTCCCATGTGCGGTCGAAGATCTCATGAAGATAATAGTGGTTTTTCTTCACTCCATTTTGTGTCGCATTTATATCACGCACAATGGCTCCAAACTGACGCTTTACCCACTTGTGGTTGTGATCAACCTTTTGATGAAGACTAAGCAGAAGATCACAGTCACTCGTCATGCGGGGGGGGGGGGGGGTCTCGCGAGGAGCTTTAGCTTTTTCAGTTGAGTCTTATGGTGCAGTGTCATCATTTTTGGAGTAGGGTGCAGCTTTGTGAAATTGGCCATCAAGCAGCCGAGATCCCTCATCTATCACTGATTTTCCCTTGCCTTCAATCAGCTCAAAGGATTTCTTGACGACTTCAAGTGGGGGAAAATAGCTAAGATTATTCTGAAAGTCAGCCTTGTAGGGAACTTAGGATCCAGCCCTGATGAATGTGGTGCATCGCTTGATTACCACTGTAACCAGACGGTCGCCACGCATAACAACCCAGGAAATCACTCTGACATGCGCGTTTACAACAAGTATCATGAACACATGCGTTTTTATTAATGGATATATCAGTCTTACAAGATATATCACAAGGGTGATGCTCAATCTAAGGCAGCATGGTCCTGGTGCAGCTCCAATCCACAAGGATCTAACTCGGTTACTCTTCTAGCCACGAACGCTCCAGCTCCTTGACGGCGGACGACGGATCCTTATGTGAACTTAGCCATGTTGAAGGTCGTTGAGTACTTTTAAATGTACTCGCAAGAAAACCAAACTAACATATAAACTAAGCAAAGCAATCCATGGCATTCAAGTATGTACTTGTTATTAGAGCAATATTAATTATCATGGCATAGCTTACCTATCTAGAAGGATTAAATATCATGATATAACAGGATTATCCAGCAAGATAACTACTAAACTAAATATGATAAGGTAAATCATATTAAGTTAATGATTTATACTCCGAATATCCTCACGATCCAATGTGAATCTGATCCAAATCCAATCAAACTCATCGGTCATCCGACCACTCATCTCATAGCCATCCCATGGCTAACATGTCATATTCCTGACAATATCTGATGTCTGCACAAGACGAGTTCTTCCATCATTATTATCACTGATACGGTTGACCACCTAGTGAGGTCTGGACGGGTTGTCCAATACCGTGGACGCGGCTATTTGAATAGATTTGACACTCTGTAGAGGTTGCACACTTTACCCACACCATGAGGCACCTGGCCTCGTGATCCCATTCGGGTGGACCAGCGTTGCTTCAATGAAACCGCCTCACCTGTGACTCTTCCATCATACCACCAGCATTCATCCTCCCCCGAAGTCCTGCCTTGGGTGACCATGTGTCCTCTTGACACCTGCCACAATCATGGACAAACTAATTGTCCCAAACGGGGACGCCGGCACAATACTCAACTGGCTCACAGGGTTATCACCGCCTACCTGATCAGGGTAGTGCGCGTGCATAACCCTCCCTCCTTGGAGGTACCGGTGATAGAGCACGCAATCAGACCAAGTCAAGGCCATCTCATACCGGCAAATGTGCTTGCACGGATAAGCCCGGACAGGTGACTCTAGATCAACCGACTAGATTTAGTCTTAGGCAGTATTTCACAAGCATGGTTGTTTATCACAATAACTTGAGATAGTAGTAGCTAAGCATGATAACCACCTATCTCTATATAATATGACGACAAGTCATTAGTGTGATGATAAGATGAGCAGTAGCAGGTAATGTAAATGATAATATCAAAATGGCAGGAGTTTAATTATTTCTAGCACAAGCATATCATTAATTAAGCATGCAAGAATAACACAGAGCAATGCTTTAGGGCATATATCAGATGATCGGCTAGCCTGGGGTCAGAATACTCTGGGAAGAAGTGCGGAGAGTCTGCGAAAGAATCGTCGGAAACCGTTCTCTCTCGGAGGGGGCTGATTGGAGGCAAGGGAAAAATGGTCATTTTCAGAATGTGAAAACATTATGAAAATGATACCATCAGAACAGGCTCGATGAAGTGAAGACGTGGGCGCTCGTTTCACCTGAATCGGAGTTACGATCGAAAAGATATAACCCAATGATGTTTAGGGACCAATCTATAGAAGAAACTTCTACAAACAGGTCCCTGGCTGGCTAGCAGAAAGCGGCTTCGACGAATATACGTCTTCAGCTAAGGGAAAGTGTATTTTTAGAAATACGCCTCCACTTACTCTACGCGGACCCGGACCCTGAGACTCTTACAGGCGGACCCTCACCTTATCTTCTCTCTCCTCCCGGTCACTCATCCCCTTCCTCCCAACATCGTATAGAGGAGAAGCAGGGGAGCGGCCGGGATCGATGCCGGTGAATGAAGGTCCAGCAATCTCGAGCAGCAACGGGGACGGGTCTGCGGCTGCATCTCGTGCCCATGGGTGGTGGTCTTGCCGCCGGGGAAGGCCGGAGTGAGGCAAAGCAGCGGCGGCAGAGCTGCGACCATGGCAGAGAGAAGAGATCGGGGAGCTCAGCAGAAGAGGCGAGGAGGCTGCTGGTCAGGAGGGCGAGACCAGAGGCGCCTTAAGTAGCCTCGGGAGGGCTAAGCGACGACAAACGGAGCTTTGAGAAGCTCATTGCCATGGCAGCGATCCGGTGGCGAATCCAAGTCGGTAGAGGCGGCAAGAAGCTACGAGACAAGGTGGAGAGCTTCCAGGCGGCGTACGTGTGCCGTGGGCAGCTCTTCAAAGCTTCCAGATAGGCCGGAGCCCGCCGGAGAGGGCTCCTGAAGCCTCTGGGCACGCGGTCACCATGTGGCCACGTTGTTTGCACGCCGAACGTGAGGCCAAACCATGTTTGTAGTGTTCTCGTCCCTTCCCTGAATCGACTTCTGCAGCTAGACGGCACGGGATACTTCCGATGTGACTACACCTTGGTCAAACAACAACCAACAACAAGGTGTTTGTGATGTAATGTGACCACCACAGTGATCTCCTTGGCCTGATGTGTGGTAAATGTTGATCATTCACCAGGATGACCATCTTAGCCAAGTCTTAGCACAAGTGAACCACTCTGGATGGTACCTCCTTTGCAAACTTACAAACTGGCTAGAAATGGAAAAGAATTTGTTGGGAAAATTTGCCTACATGAATTTGGCTACAAGAATTTGGCTACATGAAGCTACTATAAAAGTTTCATACCATTTGCAAAAAAAAATTATAAATGAAAACAGAATTAATTACAAATGAAAAATATTGCAAATGACTTGGCAATACTTTTGCATATCCAGGGTTCAAAGATGAAGGATGATCACTCGGAACCATTTGGGAGGCAACAGATCAAAGGAAATTGGGGTTCCTTTGTAACTGGAATGATTAGGTTTCCCTTCCGGTAACTCGAAATGTAGGGTTTTGGTGGCCAAGTCCGGAGATAGATCTTGGGTGGCAAGGTTGGACTGGGAAGAATCTCTGGTTGGATAGGGAAAGCAAGGCTAGATGACCATATTCACATACCCAAGAGCTAAAGAAATCCAATAACATCGAGAAAAAAGATGGGAGTCAAATCCCGCAAAGGAAAAAAACAGGGAGCGAAAGCCAGGGTGTTACAATGAATTTCATAATCCATGCCGTATAAGGTTTGAGGTCAAAAGGTGACAAAGCATTGTTGGCCAAAGTCCTCATGAAGAAATTATGAAGATTTATTGGAATCCCATGGATGATGTTGGATAGCAAATTCTTCATGATTCCCACAACTTCTTCATCTTCAGAGTTGTGGCCCTTGATGGGACTAAGGGTTTTGGTAAAGATGCGGTACACTGTGCTGGGCACATGGAGCAGTTCTTTGACAAGGAATGTCGTCCTTGGCGGCTTGCCAAGGGCCAAAGGCTTCATCCGCACTTGCATTAGGTGATCGGGCAACTCAATTTCATCATAGATGCATCTGGCTCCATCTGAGGGAGTTGGAACTGGGATTGCACGAAGTAATTCCGTGCATAGAGTCGTGTAATGTGTGTCTTCATTCATCTAGTCCAGAACCCAAGAGTTTACATCGTGTGCTTCACCTCAGAGATGCAAAATAGCATAGAATTGAAGAATAAGTTATTTATTCCAGTCGCATATGTCCATACAGAATGGCAGTAGGACAACTTCAAACAGAACGATGAGGACTGGCTCGAAGCATGGAATATTTTCCATATTTGCATGAGGAATTTGCTAATGTTGAAAAATCTTATTCTTGTCAAAGAGTACAACACCATAGTAGTTCTGATGAGTACTAGTACAAAATCTCTTGCACCTTATCCTTGGAGATTCAAACGGGTTTGTACCGATGAAATAATGTTGTTAATAAAAGAACCTCTCCTTCTGAAATTTTGGTATTTCTGTACCACTGTAAGGATGAAGAGTCTTGGGTTGAAGATTTGGCTTGAATGGGCCCACAAGTCTTCGAAGATCTTCAGTCTGAGGAATATCTGCCACGACCACTGCAGACTGAGGATTTTCAACATGAGGTTCAGCAGCAGTGTCCTACCTTTGAGGAGGAGCATTTTCTTGAGCCACATTTTTATGAGTGTGAGGAATATGTTGTGTAGATTCATCAATTTCTGGTGTGAAAGTTTCCTTAGTGGTTCTTTGATTCACAGCTTCTTTAGCTCATGCAGCCGATTCAGTCTCTGGGATAGTCTTCATCGGAGAACGTTTGTCATCAGACCGTGTATGAATTTCTTCAGTGATAACAGGGGATAGGGGAATTTGTGGAAGTGGAGTAGCCATTGGTGAGTTGGCATGAGTTTTTTCCCAGTATTCGTCATTGATGACTCGAGTTGTGTTGCCAATGTCCACTTCCTCATCTTTTTCTTCAACGCCCTCCTCTGTTCTCTGCTCAGGCTATGGAGATGAGACTTGAGGAATTGAAGGATTTGGTTCTGCTTCAATTTCTTGATCAAGCTGCTCTATCAAAGCAGCACATCGATTATCTTCCATTTCTTCATCACCCTTTGGGATGACCTGTTCGACACCAAATGGGGCCACCTCATAAGAAGGTACCATGTTGATTGGAGTGGCGTCAATAGGTGCAGTTGAAGAACTAGTCAAAGTCCTCAAGAATTTTCGCTTCACAGGACTCTGAACTTGTTGATGCCTTTCTATTCTTAGCTGCTTCCTTTTCAGCGGGCTTCATTTTCTTAACTTCTGATGCAGAAGGAAGTGTCACTTCCTTAATTTCTGAAGACTTTGGTGCTGGATCAGATACATCAGGCACGACTATTGCAGTCGTCCTAGTAGTAGCAGTTTCTTCATGCACATCGGTTTCTTCAGCTCGCCTGGCAGGTTCGTCAGGTGTAGATTCTTCATGCACTTGAATTTCTTCAGCCCTATCAGTTTCTTAAGGTAGTTAAATAGTGTAGCTGGCCTAAGGAATTTTTGGTTGCATTGAGGCTGCAACCCATTTGTTGTGGTCTGTGATGGATTTTGTAGCCATGTTGACGAATATGACTTTTGTTCCCTTCTAGTCCACAAGAAAGCGGCCGAATTATTCACTAAGGTTTTTGATGCCAGTTTGTGTGGAGATGAGCGGATTAGGGGTCAAAGATGGAATATTATTCTTCCGAAATTTTTCTTTCTGAGTCTGTGATTTTCTAGCCTGTTTGGCCTTCTCAACTTTCCATTTTTCTTTGTTTATGAAGGTCGTGAGCACATGACTCGGTCCAGGTGGAATCTTCAAGTCATCAATAGGGGTTTCAGGATCTTTATACGAGAGACCAATGAAGTCTAACACCACCTTTAGAACCAGCATGAGGGGAATGTTGATGTCTTTGCCCTGTGCAAGTCTTTATTGCTTGTTTTTCTAATGATTGCATCAAGTACTTCATCATCAGCTTCTTCTTCTTCCTATTATCCAGAGGGAATATTAAGGACCACCTTGTTTGGGCTAGGACTTTTTCCTCGTCGAGCGGTCGTAGTTTTCTTCATGGTTGCACTTGAAGAGGTATGTGCATAGCCAGAAGCAGAGGGTCGTGAGGGAATTTATGTCCCCATTGGATATAGACTTGTCTCAAGTTGGAGTGACGGTGAGGACTGTGTGGCAGTTGCTGAGGACTTTGGTGCCACATTTGGAGCTGACTGAGGAATTTGCTGTGAGGAATAGGCAGTTGAGGACTTTGATTTGATAGCTGATTTCTTCAACAGAGCTCGCTTCAGAGAAGGTTCAGTACCACAGACCTTAGCCATAGTGGAGGAGGCAGCAGCAGCTGCGATAGCAGATTCCGAAGTGAATCTCCTCACAGCATGTTTTGCAACTTTCTATAGATTTCCATGTTGCTTTGCCCATTCTTCAGGATAGTCTTCACCATTGGCTAAGCTAGGGGTATCAGCAACTTTTTCATTGCCCAAAGGAGGTATTGGGCATGGAGGCTTCAAAGCGAGTTTCTTTCTATATTTTGGAGTCACATACCTGTACATTCCATTCCCTAGCCCATCTCCTCTCTATTTTCTGCAAGCACGTCTTGCGCTTTTCTTTTGTCTCTTTCCCATATATTTCATCATCAGTTGTGTAATATTCATCATCGATGTCTTCAACTATTTCAAAGGGAGTGTTTCTCTCAAGCTTCTTTCCACCCTTATGTTGTTTCTTCTCATCAACCATTTTATTCACTTGAGGAATTTGAACTTTTGAGAAATCCAATGAGGTGTGCAAATTTTCTTCAAGAAATGCTCCAAATTAGTTAAGTTGATGAGAAACTAGTAATTCATTAGCAGGCATTTTGTACCTATGAACAGAGTATAGGTGCAAAGAAATTTAAGAGGTCATATGCGTTCTTAGAAGATTTTCAAAAATGACTCAAGTTGAGGAAATTGACGAACACTGTTTCAAAGAATTTTTCTATGTGTTCTTGTCTTGGGTTCCAGAGTTGTCCAGATCTGAAGATTCACACAATTGAGGAATCACTTGAAGAATAGAGTAACTTAGTGAAACTTATCAAGTGTTCTAGACATGGAAGTGTTTATCTCATGAATTTGGTGAGAAATAACACTTTCTGAACATTTTTTGGAAACACAAAGATCTACAAGGGGAGTAAAATTAGATTGTACTTACCCTTGCCGGAGAACATGGAGAACTCAAGGAACAGGAGTAGGTGAAGTAGAAGCTCGTCGGTTCAGGTCTTCGGCGCCCTAACTTGGCGGCTGAAGACGGCTATGGTGGCGGTGGAGGGAGAATATCCGCGGTCGGCGTGAGTATGGAAATGACGAGGTCGAGGCAGTGAAGCTCTTCCTTGCCGGCGACGATGATTTCTAGCGGCAGCGCTAGGTCTGGGCTTCGAGCGGTGAGAAGTGGAAACGTGAGGAAGAAAGTGACTCACGGGTGAGAGTGGGGTACTTATTACCTAGGTAAAAATGGTCCGGTCCGAAGTTTTCGGATCAAACTGCTTGTGGCCCTTTGTAATGACTAAGATGCGGTCCTTTCCAATCTGGGGATCGAGGTCCCAAATTGGAAAGGAGCGCATCTAAGCGTCTCACAAACAAGGTATCATAGCACATACATAATATCAAAAGAATGACAATAAGGGATTCAATTGCCATCTCACAAATATATCAGAGTACATCATGCATACAATCAAGGTAGTTCCGCTACGGACTACAAAACAAGGGAAAAAGACTATGCTACCCTGCCTGCTGGCCCACGATCACGACCACGCCTCAATCTTCTAGATAGTTCACGTACAGGCGGTCGTTCTCCTCATCGTACTGCCACGCCAGCTGCGTGCCGTCGGGATCACTTGTCTCTGGGGTACCTGAACCTGCTGGTGTTGTGAAGGAATTTGTGAGCCACGGGGACTCAGCAATCTATGACCTCAGTGCCAGAACTAGTCAAGTTATTAGGTTGGATAGGTGGAGTATTTAGGTTGCAACATCCTAAGCTTGATATGGTGGCTAACTTACGTAGAACATATATGAATGTGGTCTATACTAGCGGTCGATGATAGATGATCACTAAGTGATCCTAAACACTTACCTACGTCAATCATAACCCCACTGTGTTACCGATCGAAGAGAGATCTTCGAAAGGGATAGTCACGGTTACGCACACAGTTGGCAATTTTATTAGCTTATGTTTAAGTTATCTAATACTGGATGTTAACAAAATATTCCATGTTGCCACATAACCGCGGGCACGGCTTTCCGAAAGATTAAACCCTGCAGGGGTGCTCCAACTAGTCCATCACGAACGTACACGGGCCGCAAAGTAATCCTCTATCACGAATCTCGTGATCTCGTCGGATTCCTTAGAGGAAAACCTCTACTCTAGGGAGAACCAAAGCTTCACTGGGATTCCTATATGCAAGATATATCGCTAAGGTAAGACAAGACTAGCAGGACCTCCCGGTGTGTCGACGACCCTGATAAGAGCCGCGTATCTCAGTCTCAGGACAACACCGTCTATGCAAAGTGGACAAGGACCAAACCTCAAGTTTCCTTGGGGTGGTCTTGCCGACTGCTAGGTGGGTGGACCAACACTCATGAGGAGCACTAGCCCGGGTTGTTGATTAAATTCCTCGGGGTAGCTATTCCCTATGCAGATATTATTAAGTGGTTAGCAGATTAAAAAAACCAATGATGGGTCCTGCCGGACAAGTCTTAACACTATGCGATTTATCGAGGGGGACCCCATAACAACCCCGAACGTGTTAGGAGCGATCAATATGGAATCAAACACCGGTAGCCGGTAACTATGGCGGCAATAACGGAACAAAGCACCCAGCAAAAGGCTAGGCCTTCCGTTATTTACCAAGTATATAGGTGCTTTAATTAAATAACAAAATTAAAATAAGCTCATGTTAACACGTGAGATAAATCACCTGCATCTAGCAACGCTAACATTAGTAGTTGAGCAAAGCCTACTTAGCCATTCAAGATTTTCTAGAAAGGGATAAGTGTTTGGTTTCATGGCATTTCAGGAGGCAAATATTTCAGTGGTAGGCAGCGAGCATACGATGGAACAAACGTAATCTAGCATAACAAGTCTAGAGATGGAATCAAGGTCATATCATCTTGCATGTGATATCCTCAGCTTGGAATGGTTCTTGTTCGTCCTGCACGTACTCTCCCGAATCCACGTACTCGTTCTCTGATCCTGATGCTACCCAACATAAGAATAACATCCAATGAACAATAGCACCTCAAGATGCAACAAGCACATGATGCATGAGATGAATATGAGCATGCATCACTATTTCTATCACTAGTACAAGCATGGGAAGTAAATACATGTTCCTGGACAGAAATGCATCCTAAGCTATCCTGACATGCATGAGAATGAAATGATCAGATGTGTCTCGAGAAAACTATGCCAAACCATATAAAGAACATTACAATCGGAGCTACGGATCAACGGGAATCAACGAAACAAGATATGAAGCCCTACGTGTCAAATTCATCACCACACACTCAAATGGCACAACTCTGGTATTTCTAGGTTTCCAAGACATAAAACAAACCAACATGGATGGGGTGGAGCAAAGAAGAACACCACATCATCAACTAAGCACTCACAAACATCAAAATGACAAAACTACACAATCTGCCATAAACTGCATCATAGCACTTTGTGAGCTACATGCAAAGCATCTACAGCCACCCAAATATGACAAATAATATATGTGGCTGTAGCTATCCAAGATT
Organism: Hordeum vulgare subsp. vulgare; assembly: GCF_904849725.1. NCBI lineage: Eukaryota > Viridiplantae > Streptophyta > Magnoliopsida > Poales > Poaceae > Hordeum > Hordeum vulgare. The sequence goes on from NC_058523.1 coordinate 370,035,582, forward strand.
ACTACAAGCACAAGCAATAATCACACACAAAGGAATTAAACACAGAAAGTTACAAGGCTGCAAACTTGCCCAAAACTATCAGATTTCAGGGACTTAGTGAAAATTCCAGATTCTCACTATCTGTCTTTGCTCTTAAGCATTTTGACAGCAGCCAAAACAATATCTACAGGACTCCGTATGGAATGAAATTTTACAGGGAGCTAGACAAACATATCAGCTTCAACTTTCCAGTTGAAAGCTAAGGCTAGATCACAACACAAAGACCTGCACAACCTCATCAACAGTAGAAGAAAATATAAACAGATTCTCAGACTTAGTCTAGGCACAACTTGCACACAAGATGCCCTAAGTGAGAAATGACACCAACAAGCTATAGAGGGGATCACCCTCTACTGCCACAACAAGATAACATGCCCTTGGGCTCATCGCACTCCATGGAAACAAGGACTAAACTTAGAACAAATCTGAATATGTCATCTCCAGAAAGTGTTCCAATGGAAAAACTAAGTTCACCAATGGATTCCTTGGGAGATTCTACCCCAAAATCATATATAATACCTATGCACCTACTTGGAGCAAGTGACCACAAACAAGGATGGAAAATCTACTAGAAACATACATAGTGAATAGTGGATCATCTCATGTGCACATCACTATATCCACTCCTACATAGTTACATGTTCATGTGCAATAACAACAAAAGTGACATGAGGGTTTTGAGCCCATGTATGTGTGTCATAGCACATCATCATCCAAGATCATCTACCAAGCTATCCACACACACAAGACATCATGCCCACTCTCATATGGTCATGTGAAGGTGCATAGTTGACTCGCAAAGGTGGGGTGATCACACACACCATCTACTCCAATACACCATACTACAACATGCTCTTGATCAAAACACAATATGTAAGTCCTGTAAATATGTAACACAAGCATGGGAGAATCATATCACATACACATGCACAACTACTTGTGCCACATGAGTTAAACTCATGTGTGTGTGTTGCACACACACACCACAAGATATATGCACACAAGCATACCACACTACTCCACATAAACATCTCACTAGTTGCATCTACACATATGCACATATGCTAGCATCACCACACATACACATGTGCATCACCATGTGCACACATACCACATACACCATACACACAAACCCCACACCCAAGTAATACCTACAACCACTACATGCATCTGCAGGAAGGAAAAATAAAATGCACACTTTCATGCCTATTATTTAGGCACAAGGTGTAGCAAGATAATAACAAAAGGAAAAAAATAAAAGAAGGAAGGAAAACAAAAGAGGCAGGCCTGGGATTCGAACCTAGGGCCTCTGCTTCCAACCACAGAGCCTGATCCACCACACTACAGTCCATGCTATCGATAGAGAGAGGGGATCGAACAGGGTAAGGTGTCCCCTGTGGCTACAATGTTGAAACAAATGCAAAACCAAAAAGGTGCCAAGGGGGATTCGAACCCGCAACCTCCTAACAGGCAACAACACAACTCTACCACCAGGCTACGAAACGGAACTTAACAAGTAAGGGGAAGTAACTCTGATGAGGATCCCATTCGTGCTTCACCACTGCCCGACGACGGCCGGAACACGGGAAGTGCTCGCCGGCGTTGTGCTACAAATTGAGCTACGGGATCTAGATTGAAGGTTGCTTGGGAAACCAGGGTTCCATTTCTAACGCATCTACTGCCCGAGCGGCCCTACAACGATGGATCAATGCAGCGCGGCGGCTCCGGTGACAGAGGCGACACGCCGACGATTCTATAGCTACGGCTCTTGATCTGGGACGGGGAGGAAGGAGGAGGAGTACTACCTCACATACGGGTCGAGGAGGAAGCGCCCGTAGAGGAAGTAGTAGGAAGAAGCGTGCGGAGAAGATGCGTCGTCGGGAAGAAGAGGAAGCAAAGACGATGCAGACGATCCAGCGATGGGAACGAGCTCCTCGATGATGCTACAAGCTTCCGGACCCTTCGACGAGGAGGAAGCAACACCACAGCAACGGCGACGACGACCTTCACGGCTCGGCCATGGCAGAGCCAATCCCTTACCTTGCGGCGACAACACAGAGAGGAGGGAGATGCGATTTGGACGGGGCGGCGGCGGAGGAGGGACCCTAGCCAAGGCACGGACGCCAAGGGGGCTTATATAGGGCGAAGAGGGAGGAGAGGGACGCGGCGTTGCCATGTGCGCGACGCTCTCTCTAGAGAAAGCAGAGTGGAACGAACCTGGGAGGCTGACGAGTGGGACCCAGTGCCCTGCTGGAAAGCAAGGAGGAAGAAGGGACGCGCCCTTGGCTCGCGAGTGAGAGGGAACAGGCCGACTAGGTGGGAGGAGGCCCATCTAGTGCGACAGATAGAGAAAAAGGGAATCCCTGAGCTAATTCCTATTAAAAGTAAACCAGAGAAAGAAAAATAGGCACAGGGCTATCTGTTGTGGATATAGTCAAACTAAAAATGTCTCTGGTCATGAAAATAAATAACCTATTTAAATAAAATACAAATGGAATTTATGGAGCAACTTAAATAAATACAAAACAGCAATTTAGTTTCTGTTTTGTGGTTTATTTGCACCTTTAGAACACTTACCAAAACACCAAATCTAGCACTCCAATATCCCCACAATATATCCCAAACATAGGACATTTTTTAAATCGGGTTAGGAGGAAGAGGAATTTTGGATTAGAAATAAAGAGAGAAAGGGGTTTAGAAAATGATAAGCCACCACCTATGCTATGTCTACTAGCCACATCACCACATGCACACCATCACAAGGCATCACATCACCACAAGAACACAAGGCAACATCTCAAGACATGGGCATGACATGATATGCTATGCATGCATGCAATAAAGAAAATACAAGGGGCATCACATGAAATTATGAGCATGAACTCTCTTATAGCATTGACAAGGTGGTCCCACATAGGAAGGTTCCAAAAAGGGAAGGCTTTACACTTGGGGCATTACACCCTTCCTCTCCGCTCGACATGTGGCACCCACGCATTAAGCGGTGGAGTTAGTGGAGATCGTGCCTATTCAATCATGTGTAATGGGTGCGGTTTCAGCGACAACAGCCGAAAAAATTGTTAAATTTTGATAAATTCAGAGAACTTTGTTCGCAAATTCTTCAGCTCACAGGGACTCAGTGAAGACTTTGAACTAATTTCAAATAGAATGCATATGAAGAATTTGAGAACAAACTGGGTTGAGCTTAGCATAGAGGGGGAACGGGTCCGATCACATTCACTTAGAGGAAAACCAATATGAAGACTTAGCAATAAGTGAATGTTGTTAAGGACTTTGAAAGCTCACAAATAAGTATATAGTCAGTGTAAACACATTTTGAAAAGTTTGATGATTTGAATTTTTGAGTAATTTGCAAACTTGAAGAATTTAAAATTTGGTTGGTGGAGTGACCCGCCTATAAGAATGACAATTTCAGACACCGCGTACAATTATCGTAGGGTCCTGAGAATCAAATTATTCATTAATTTCTTCACACTTAGAGTGTTATTCTTCATTGATTGAAGAAAAATGTTACTTCGTGTGTTGCACATCTAAGTCATCAATTTTACATACGTGTTTGGATGTGTGTCCTTTCATAGAACATTCGATGATTCTAAGACATTTAGCTCACACTGCATATTGCAAAATCTCTTTTCATCCAAGGGCTTAGCGAAGATATCTTCCAGCTGTTCTTCAGTCTTCACATGGTCGAGGAACATGTTGCCTTCGAGCACATGATCACGAAGAAAATGATGACGAATCTCGATGTGCTTGGTTTTCGAGATTTGTACTGGGTTGTTTCTAATCTTGATTGCACTCTCATTATCGTAGTAGAGTGGCACATTCTTCATGTTGAAGCCGTGGTCCTTGAGGGTTTGCTTCATGCACAGTAGTTGAGCACAACACGAACCAGCAGCAATATATTCAGCTTCAGTAGTGGAACGTGACACGCAGTTCTGCTGCTTCGAGGGCCAACAGACTAAGGATCGTCCGAGGAAATGACCGGTGTCTCATGTTGACTTGTGCTCCACACGGTTACTAGCATAGTCAGAGTGAAAATATCAAACGAGATGAAGATTTGATCCCTTGGGGTACCATAATCCAAGCGTTGGTGTGTGAGCTAGATATCGAAGTATATGCTTCACACCCTTATGGTGTGATTCCTTTGGTGTTGCTTGGAAATGGGCACACATGAAAACACTAAGCATTATATATGGCCTAGATTCACATAGGTACAATAAATAGCCAACCATAGAGCGATATACCTGCTGATCGGAATCATTACCATTTTCGTTAGTGCAGAGGTGGCCGTTGGTAGGCATGGGAATTTTGACGCCTTTGCATTCATGCATGCCGAATTTCTTCAGGACATCCTTGAGGTATTTCTCTTGAGAAATGAAGATGTCATTGCGTTGTTGACGAATTTGTAGACCTAGGAAGAATTTCACCTCCCCCATCATTGGCATTTGATATTCTTCACCCATCATTCACGCAAATTTGTCACTGTAACTTTTATCAGTACAACCAAAGATAATATCGTCCACATATATCTCCCACACAAGTGAACCGGGTTTGAAGCCTTTCTTCATGAGGAATTCCTTCAGTGTGTCATACCACACCCGAGGGGCTTGCTTGAGGCCATAGATAGCCTTGTTGAGTCTGGAGACTTTGTGAGGATGCTTTGGGTTTTCAAAACTTGGGGGTGAGCAACATATACTTCTTCCTAGAGCTTACCATTGAGGAATGCACTTTTCACATCAATTTGATACAAGGTGATATTGTGATGGTTAGCATAAGCAATCAATAGACAAATAGCTTCAGGTCTAGCAACAAGTGCAAAAGTTTCATCAAAGTCAATTCCTTCAACCTATGTGTAGTCTTGGGCTGCAAGTCGTCCCTTGTTCCTCACTGCCTGACCATCTTCGGCTTGCTTATTTCGGTAGATCCACTTGGTACTGATGACATTGTGTTTGCAAGGATCGTGCTACTTGAAGAGTCCCCACACATTGTTAAGCTTGAATTGATGAAGTTCTTCTTGCATCGCTTGAATCCACTAAGGTTCCATGAAGGCTTCCTCAACTTTTGCGGAATCTGTAATAGACACAAAGGAAGAGTGCCCATAAAAGTTAATTAAATGTGAAGCTTTTGAGCGAGTGAGGGGACCTAGCACATTGATTTCATCGAGGATTTTGTCAATGTGCACTTCATTTGCAATCCTTGGATGCGCGGGTAGAAGACTTTGATCGGGTTGAGGAATTTGATCAGGAGCAATTTCCTGAGGTGCACCAGCCCAAATTTCCTCATTGTTTGGGATGACTTCTTCAACAGGCAGTTGTTCTTCAGTGGGAATGATATCTTCAGTAGCGTTGAACCTAAATGATTCCTCAGGAGGCAGGTGCTCTCCTTGCAAACCGTTAGTTTCAACGAACAACACATCTACAGTTTCAACAACTTTGTTGTGGTAGTTGTTGAAGACTCTGTAGGTATGTGATTCCTTTCTGTAACCAAGCATAAAATGCTCATGTTCTTTTGGTGCAAACTTTGAACGGTGGTGAGGATCGCTAATCCAGCATCTTGCATCGAAGACTTTGAAATAACTTACATTGGGTTTCTTGCTAGTGAGGAGTTCATATGAGGTATTCTTCAGGAATTTGTGAATATATACCCTATTGATGATGTGGCATGCACTGTTGATTGCCTCAGGCTAGAAGCGACGAGGAGTCTGATATTCTTCACGCATAGTGCATGCCATCTCAACAAGAGTCATGTTCTTGCACTCCACAACGCCATTCTTTTGAGGAGTATAAGGGGTAGACAGCTCATTAGTAATACCAAGTTCATCAAGATAGTCATCAAGACCAGTCTTTTTGAACTTTGTCCCATTGTCACTCCTGATGTGCTTGATCTTGATGCTGAAGTTCGTCGAGGCCCTTGAGGAAAATCGTTTGACGACTTCCTGCACTTTAGTTTTGTAAAAGATAATATGCACCCAAGTGTAACGAGAATAATCATCAACGATGACAAAGCCATACAGTGATGTTGCATTGGTTTGAGTAGCATAGTTGTAAGTGCATCTAGTACCCCTTAGTGATTTTGGTGGATTGAAGACTTATAGGTTAAGAGACTGATAAGTTTGTAAGTGTACACATGTTCTGTAAGTCGCTGAGGAATTTGAGTTATTCGAAGAATATCGACCCCCAAAAATGAATATCTTCGGGTGAAGACTTTGGTCATTCCTTGAAGACTTTGATCGCGAAGAAATTGCAAAGAAATTGATATTCCTCATGAAGAACTTGAAGATGAGGAATTTGGTCTGTCCCGAAGAAAATACTCTGAAGACTTTGAAGCTTGAAGATTTACTCCTTCTGTTTCATTCTCTTCTTTCTTGAGTCATAGGAACACCATACTGTTAAAGGGGGTCGGGTAAAACTAAGGAAAGAATTTCCTCATGATGCTCAACTCAAAGCCTACATAACCAATTCGTGAGAGTGAAGCCTTTGAAAATCTCTTATGGATTAGTCAACGTCTTCAGTGACAGAGTCGAAATTCTTTTGGTCGCTAAAGAAATTGCACTAACTGAGGACTTGGGATTTCACTAGTGCAAACTCCCTATCACTGAGGAACATGAGAGACATGAGGACTTTCAAAGTTGAAAGATCCGACCGTTGCCATGCTGCGCGCCACCTGTCCCTATCTTATCCACACAACGGTCATGTCATTAAGGGCATAAATGTCAAATCATGTCGGGATGCTCCCATGCAATAAATAGTGCCCCCCCCCACACACACAACCACTAGCTGGTTGGCTGCTCCGAGAGAAATTGACACTTGTCATTTAGAGCAACTCAATTCCTCGAGGTCTTTGAGCGAAAATCATCAAGTGAGGAAATACCCCAAACACCCAAACCAAAACCAAAACCAAAGTGATTAAGCATCACCGAAGAGATTGTTCATGTGTGGAACCGACACTTGTTACCTTTGAGGATTGTGCATCCTCCATACGGTTAGGCATCATGGTCTAGAGCATCTAGCAGTCAACTGTGGATTGTCGGGTGACCAAGTTTGTGAGGGTTTGGAAGTCTGCCCTGAAGACTTACCACAAGTGTTGGGCAAGGACTGTGTGTCCTTAGTTCAAGGAGAATACGGTAGGGACTATCTTTCCTTTGGTTTCAATACCAAGCCGCTCCAAACCAGACGTACAACTATCACATCAGTTGGAACTGGGTCATCATCCATTGTCTTCATCGATCTACTGGTTCTATTTCTTCAACTCTTTTAGTTTCCTCAATTGCATGTTGAAGACTTTCATCTGTATTGTTTGAAGAATTTGACAGAAGACTTTCACTGAATACCTCACCTCAAATTCTTCACCTGAGTTATTCATCACTTGCTTATCTTGTATAAGTGACATGTGCAAACCAATCCTATCAATTCACGCTGAGTAATTTGTTGTACGTTTTTGCACTTCTGTCTAAGTACTATTTCGGCTTTACTCACTTCTTGACTAAGGACATTCCTCACTACGAATTTCCTCAGTGGTGAATTTGTAAAAATCGCCTATTCACCCCCCTCTAGTCGATATAACGCAATTTCAATTGGTATTAGAGCAAGGTACTCCCTTGTTCTGTGTGATTTTGGTTTAACCGCCTGGAGTTTTAGTTATGTCGACCGCAAGTATGATCAAGGTTACTGTAGGTTGTCCTACCCTCGTAGAAAAGGACTTCCCCTACTAGAAGACCAAGATGCAAATGCATCTTCGAGCAATTGACAACGATCTCTTGTACATTGTGGAACATGGTGTTCCCTCGATCACTGCAACTATATCTGCCGCTCATGTGAAGAAGTTCAAGCAACTCGACTCGCAAGCGAAGAATATCATCGGTGGCCATCTGAGCAAAGGTCAGTATGGCAGAGTTAGTGCTTTGGGCTCAGCAAAGCTTATCTAGGATAGGCTGTCCAAAGTCAATGAGGGAGTCTCCACACAGCTTGACTCTCGTGTTGATTTTCTTTGCAATCTCTTCAACCATTTCGAGAGGCTTGATAATGAAAGCTGCCAAGATACCTTTGATTGTCTCACTAACATCTCAAATGAATTGCAAGCTCTGGGAGTGAGAGACATCACTGACCATGAAGTTGTGAAGAAACTGCTACGATCTCTTGATCCATCGTTTGACACACTGGTTCTCATGATCCAAGAACAAAGAGACTACAAGATGCTTGATCCTGCTGATATAATTGAGAGACTCAATACTCAGGAATTCCAACAAGAAGAAAAGAGAGACCTATCTAGACCAAGCTATTCGCGACCTCGTGCGCTGAAGGCAAAGGTTGTTTCCTCATCTGAACAAGAAGAATCTGATTGTAGTCTTGGTGATCCTGAAGAACTTGGGCATGAACTTGCTATGCTCATGAGGAAATTCCAGATGTTCACATAGCGTGGCTAGTTTGAAAAGTCTTCAAGAAAAGGCCTGAGAAAATCAAAATCTTCATCTAAGGACTAGAAGAAAAGAACCTGCCACAAATGCAAGAAATATGGTCACTACATTGCTGACTGTCCTCGCTAGGCGAAGGATTCAAGAAAGAAGAAATACAAAGATGAAGGTTCTGATGACTCCAAGAATAATAAGAAATCTTCAAAGTCATCATCGCACAAGAAGACCAGTTTTAGAAAGGCTCGGGCACTCATTGGCAAGGAAATGGATTCTAAAGAAGAATCTAAGGAATGCGATGAAGAGGAAGGTTCTGAAGTGGAGTCACAGTCTGGTGTGGCAAGTCTTGCACTTGCTACCACATTTGTCATCAATCCATCTTCAACCTTGAAGAAAATGACAACGCCAACAACACCGATGAATATGATGATGACTTCGCTCCCACATATTGCTTCATGGCAAAAGGTTCAAAGGTACCGAGCCACACATCCTCTTCTGATTCTAGTGACTGTGAACCTGATGATTATCAAAAACCAAGTTATTATAAACTTGCAAACATTGCCACTAAGCAACAAAGTGCTATTGAAAAGCTTCAGAAACTGCTAGACAAAATCGATGATCTGTTGAATGATGAAATGAATCATACTCAAATCCTCACTTAAGATGTTCAAAGTCTTTAGTCTAGATTTGATAGTCTTCAAGATCGTTATGGTACACTCTTGGCTGATCATGATAAGCTTTCCTATGAATTTCTTCAAAGGAAGCTTGATCTCGAGAAGTTAAAAATGTCATATGATGATCTTCGAATGGAAAATGATTCATTGCTTGCTCAATAGATCAGTACCGCTCAGGAATAATTCATTCCACCATGTCTGAAATGCATCGAACGTGAAACTGCTAATTCTTTACCTAAAACCTCTAATGCTTCTATAGCTACAAAATCTTCAACAGTTCATGTGGTATCAAATGCTTCACTTGAGGAAACCACAAATGTTATTGATGAAAATGCAGGATTGAAGGAATTGTATGAGACGGGCATATACAAAAGTCCCAAAGAGCATCAAGCCCTTTGTGATGTGCTCAAAAAGCACATTCTAAACAGGAACCCGAGGAAAGAGGGCATTACCTTTGAGAGGAAACTGAACGTTGATGGGTCATACTGGAAACCTAAGAAGTACCCCAAAACCTCATGGGTTGCTACTAAAGGACCTCCCATTGGTCCGTCCACTCTAACAGGCTTTGCATGTGAAAAGTCTTATTCCTCTCATGATTCATTTAACTCCAACTATAAACTGTTCATTAATCAATCTGGTGAAGTATTTGCTCGATGATGACCCACAAGTATAGGGGATCAATCGTAGTCCTTTCGATAAGTAAGAGTGTCGAACCCAACGAGGAGCAGAAGGATCTGACAAGTGGTTTTCAGCAAGGAAAAATTTGCAAGCACTGAAATTGTCGGCAACAAGTGATTGTGCGGTGAGATGATTTGTAGCAAGCAACAAGTAACAAAAGTAGCAACAGTGCAGCAAAGTGGCCCAATCCCTTTTGTAGCAAGGGACAAGCCTGGACAAAGTCTTATAGGAGGAAAAACGCTCCCGAGGACACACGGGAATTTCTGTCATGCTAGTTTTCATCATGCTCATATGATTCACGTTCGTTACTTTGATAGTTCGATATGTGTGTGGACCGGCGCTTGAGTATTGCCCTTACTTGGACAAGCATCCCACTTATGATTAACCCCTCTCGCAAGCATCCACAACTACGAAAGAAGAATTAAGACAAAGTCCAACCATAGCATTAAACTAGTGGATCCAAATCAGCCCCTTATGAAGCAACACATAAACTAGGGTTTAAGCTTCTATCACTCTAGCAACCCATCATCTACATACTACTTCCCAATGCCTTCCTCTAGGCCCAAATAATGGTGAAGTGTTATGTAGTCGACGTTCACATAACACCACTAGAGGAAAAACAACATACAACATATCAAATTACCAAACGAATACCAAACTCACATGACTACTATTAGCATGACTTATCCCATGTCCTCGGGAACAAAAGTAACTACTCACAAAGCATAATCATATCCATGACCAGAGAGATAATGAGTAGCATCAAGGATCTGAACATAAACTCTTCCACCAAGTAATCCAACTAGCATCACTACAAAGAGTAATTAACACTACTAGCAACCTTACAAGTACCAATCGGAGTCGCGAGACGGAGACTGGTTACAAGAGATGAACTAGGGTTTGGAGATGAGATGGTGCTGATGAACATGTTGATGGTGACGGGTCCCCTTCGATGAGAGGAGTGTTGGTGATGATGATGGCGACGATTTCCCCCTCCGGGAGGGAAGTTTCCCCGCCAGGATCGTCCTGCCGGAGCTCTAGATTGGTTCTGCTCAAGTTCCGCCTCGTGGAAGTGGCGAATCCACGAAAAATCTCCTCCCTGAGTTTTTTTTCCAGACGAAACCCTTCATATAGAAGAAGGGGGGGGCAGTGGGCCAGCAGGCTGCCCACAAGCCCTCATGGCGCGACCTGGGGGGTGGCCTCGCCGTGCAGGCTTGTGGCCACCTGCTGGCGCCCCTTTGGCGCTTCTTCGGCCCAGTATTTTTTATAAATCCGGAAAAAAATCCTCGTTGATTTTTACGGCGTTTGGAGTTGCGCAGAATAGGTATCTCAACTTTGCTCCACTTTCAGGCCAGAATTCCAGTTGCCGGCATTCTCCCTCTTCATGTAAACCTTGCAGAATAAGAGAAATAACAGCCCAAGAAGCGATAAATATCAACATGAAAACATGATGTAAAATGGACGTATCACTCGATATGTTGGAACTAACTACAGGAATGGACCTCGTGTGAGGAAAATCTGGGTTCCCAAAAGCTGTTTGGAAAGTCTTTAGGTGAATGTCCTCATGACACCACCGGTGAAGAACAGGAACCCCAGATTAAATTCCTCAGGTGGACCAAAGTCTTCACGAGGATAAAATTCCTAAAATGGTCAAAATTATGCTCGTACTCACATTAATGCTTCTAACATGCAGGGAAACTACAAGGGACATGAATATGTGCATTATTCTTCAAATCACTATGTTCATAAGTCCTCAAAGAATTTACGTGCCTATTCATTTGAGTACCCTAATCCACCTACTGTGAAAATAAGTGCATTAGCTTCAATGCCTACATTTTCATATGGTGCTTGTAGGATGATGAACTCTTTACCACCCCTTCAGATGTGGGTGGTGAAGAAATTGAACTAATCACTTCTGCAGGTCAAGTCTCCAGATGAAAGTCATCATTCGAAGAATTCGCTGGAGACCTGAGGAAATTGCTTGATATGACGCAAGCTAAAACATGATGAAATGACCTATCATTTCACTCGTCCTCACTATGTCCTCAAATTTACTTTTTGTGATGAAATAAAGTCTGATGAAATTGATATCATATTCTTCAAATCTGAAGCATATGAGATGGTAAGCAGTACTCATTCATCTACAGGATGATCAACCCAAGAACACAGAGTGGGTTCTTGACAATGGATGTACAAATCACATGCATGGTGATAAAAGCTTATTAATGAATATCCCACTCACTCCACGACCACTGAAGCATATCACCTACGGTGACAAAGGTAAAAGCAAGGTATTGTGACTTGGTAAAGTGGCTATCTCTAAGGATCGTCACATGGACAAAGACATGCTTGTCGAATCCCTTGGGTTTAACCTCATGTCAGTCTCAATGCTTTGTGATCTTGATATGATAGTGATATTTGGAAAATATAGATGTGTAGTCATCATGGAATCTGACAAATCCAAAGTCTTCGAAGGCTTTAGGAGAGGAGACTTGTATATTCTTGACTTCTCTACAGGTCCTCAACCAGCCATATGTCTGCTAGCAAAAACCTCAAAAGGCTGGCTATGGCATCGAGGACTTGGTCATCCAGGCATCAGGAATTTGCACACATTGGCGAAGAAGAAGCATGTCATTGGCATCGAAACCGTCAAATTCCTCAAGGACCATCTGTGCGGTGCTTGTGAGTCTGGAAAAATGACCATATCCAAACACCCCTCGAAGACTATCATGACTACTAATCGTCCCTTTGAATTGCTTCATAGGATCTATTTGGACCTACTCATTATGCTACACTAATCAATGCAGCAACTCTATATGGTTTCGTCATCGTTGATGACTATTCTCGATATACATGGGTGCATATCATTCTGTATAAAATTGAAGTGCAGGAAGTCTTTAAACGATTTCCCTCAAGGGCCTCGATGAACTTCGGCGTCAAGATAAAACACATCAGGAGTGAGAATGGGACAAAATTCAAGAACAATAGCCTTGATGACTATCTTGATGAACTTGGTATTACTCATGAATTGTCTCCTCCTTATACTCCTCAACAGAATGGCATCGTTGAGCGCAAGAACAGTACTTTGGTTGAAATGGCACGGACTATACTTGAAGAATATCAGACTCCTCATCGCTTTTGGCCTGTCGCAATCAACACTGCTTGCCACATCATCAACAGGGTATATCTTCACAAATTCCTCAAGAAAACCTCATATGAACTCCTCACTGACAAGAAACCCAATGTAAGTCATTTCAAAGTCTTTGGTGCAAGATGCTGGATTAGAGATCCTCACCATAGCACAAAATTTGCACCTAACGCACATGAGTGTTTTATGCTCAGTTACGGAAAGGACTCGCACACCTACAGAGTATTCAACACCTATCACAACAAGGTTGTTGAAACTGTAGATGTGTGGTTCGATGAAACTAATGGCTCAAAAATAGAGAAATTGCCTCTTGTGTCAGATAAATTGGCTCGTGAGGAAGCTATTAAGCACAAGGCTACTAAAGATATCATTCCTACTGAGGAACAACCCCTTGCTGAAGAAGCCGTCCCCAACAATAGTGAAATTTAAGCGGGTGCACTTGGGGAAAATGCTCGAGATCAAATTCCTCAACCCAACCAAAGTCTTCAACTAACACATCTGAGGATTGCAAATGAAGTGGAAATTGAAAAAATCCTTGATGACATCTATGTGCCAGGCCCTCTCGCTCGCTCAAAACCTTCACATTTAGTTAACTTTTGTGGGCATTCCTCCTTTGTGTCTATCAGAGAACCCTGAAAAGTTGTTGAAGCCTTCACGGAAGCTGAGTGGATTCAAGCCATGCAAGATGAACTTAATCAATTCAAGCTAAATGACGTATGGGAACTCATCAAAAGACCTGATCCTCGCAAGCACAATAGCATTGACACCAAGTGGATCTACCGATACAAGCAAGATGAGGATGGTCAGGTTGTGAGGAACAAGGCACGGCTTGTAGCGCAAGGGTCCACACAGGTTGAAGGAATTGACTTTGATGAAACTTTTGTACATGTTTTTATATTGCTCGCTTATACTAACCATCACAATATTACTCTCTATCAAATGGATGTGAAAAGTGCATTCCTCAATGGTAAGCTTCAGGAAGAAGTATATGTTGCTCAGCCCCCAAGTTTTGAAGACCTGAAGCATCCTGGCAAAGTCTTCAAACTCAAAAAGGCACTCTATTGCCTCAAGCAAGCCCCTCGGGTGTTGTATGACACATTGAAGGAATTTATCATGAAGGAAGGCTTCAAACCCGGTTCACCTAATCCTACTATTTTCACGAAATCCTATCACAATGAACTTATTGTGTGCCAAATATACATCGATGACACTATCTTTGATTGTACTCACAAACGTTACGGTATTAATTTTTCTACATGATGGGTAAAAAATATTAAATGTCCATGATGGGGGAGCTAAAATTCTTCCTAGGTCTTCAAATTCGTCAACAACGCAATGGCATATTCATCTCGCAAGAGAAATACCTCAAGGATGTCTTGAAGAAATTCGGTATGAATGAATGCAAAGGCGTCAAAATTCCTAATGCTACCAACGGCCACCTCTACACTAACGAGAATGGCAAAGATTTCGATCAACAGGTATATCGATCTATAATTGGCTACTTATTGTACCTATGTGCATCTAGGACATCCATTATGCTTAGTGTTTGCATGTGTGCACGTTTCCAAGCAAAACCGAAGGAATCACACCATAAGGCTGTGAAACATATTCTTCAATATCTAGCTCAAACACCAACGCTTGGAGTATGGTACCCCAAGGGCTCAAATCTTCACCTCGTTGGATTTTATGATTCTCATTATGCTGGTGACCATGTGGATCGCAAGTCAACGTCACGCATATGTCATTTCCTCGGACGATTCTTAGTCTGCTGGTCCTTTGTAGGATCGAAAGTATGTCTAGAGGGGGGTGATTAGACTACTTGACAAGATAATTTTTTTTGCCTTTTGCCAATTTTACTTTAGAGGCAGCTACGGCGGTTATAACAAGTCAAGTACACCCTACACATGCAATTCTAATAGTATAGCAGTGAAAAGTAAAACTTGCAAGTGTAAAGTAGAGGAGTAAGGTAAGGAGATCAAACACATGAGGTTGACACGGTGATTTTTGGGATGGTTCTAATAGGTGGCGCTATCGTACGTCCATTTTAGTGGAGACTTCAACCCATGGGGGGTAAAGGCCGCGAGAGTCCATGAAGGGCTCCACCCATGGAGGGTCCACAAAGAAGCGGCCTTGTCTATCCCACCACGGCTTCCGTCCATGGAGGACTAGCCTTACTCACGGTAGATCTTCACGAAGTAGGCGATCTCCTTGCCCTTACAAACATCTCGGTTCAACTCCATAACACGAAGTAGGAGGCTCCCAAGCGACACCTAACCAATCTAGGAGGCACCACCCTCCAAAAGGTAATAGATGGGGCAGATCAATGAACTCCTTGCTCTTGTGCTTCTAAAGATAGTCTCCTCAAAACAAATCACTCTCTCATGGAATATGCATGGGTAGGAGAGGTTGATTTGGTGGAAAACAGTTTGGGGAGGCTAGAGATCAAGTTTCAAATGATTGGATTGGAATATCTTGGTCTCAACACATGGGTAGGTGGTTCTCTGTCAGAATGAATCTAGAATGTGTTCTGAGTGCTTCTCCCACGAATAAGAGGTGGGTGAAGGGGTATGTATAGGCAGCAGCCAAAATCCAACCTTACACACAAAAGAGCAAACTCGGTGGTACAGACTAGCACAAATGTGTGAAATTTTGAATCTCGACGAGACCGATATATGGAACTCGGTGGCACCAAAAAGGTGCCTAACGGTCAGATGGCCAAACTCGGTGGCACCGATACTCAAACTCAGAAATTCCGATTTTGTGTAGCTTGGCAACAGAATGTTGGTCACACTGAACTCGATAGCACCGATGTAGTTTAGGTTGCACTGATTTGGTGGGAATGGATAGGGTTCTGTCTGAGGGCCAAACTCGGTGGGTCCAAAGTGGCAATGTTGGTGACACCGAATTTTGTGAATGTGGAACTTGACAGAGTGGATATGTTGAAAAATGACTGAGTGTTCTGGTGGCTAATTTTGAGCATTTGAGCAATCAGTTCATTTTACTACCTCACCCCCTTTTAATAGTATTGGCTTTCCTATGGACTCAAAAATGATTTCTCACAAATATAAAATGAAGTGTCTTCTAGCTTGAAGCTTGAGCTAATATTATTCCTTTCTTGCATCAAGGGGCATCTCCACATAAACCTTAAGCCATAGCATCTTTTGAACTTTTCTGAAATACACTTGGAAAACACATTAGTCCAATGATGTATATGTTGCGATCAATTATCAAAACCACCCTAGGGAGAAATTGTGATTTCAATCTCCCCATTTTTGGTAATTGATGACAACATATAGATCAAAGCTTCGACAAACGATATAATCAACGATTAGCATCGACGCTTTGAGAAGTATGTGAAAAGCAAGAGCTCCCCCTAAATTTGTGTATTATTTAAAATTTGCGTTTGAATGCAAATGGACAATGGATTAGGATCATGGGTTACTATTCCATGTCACATACATCTTAGCAACGCACATGACAGCAACAAGATAAGTGAATGATCATCACAAGGATATCTAAGAGATGATATCATAGCATCACACAAGATAAAGCGTATGATCAATCACACATATAGGATAAAGTCATCCAACAAACCAAAGTTTTTAAAACCAAACGTGAGCAAATAAAGTTCTAAGCTCTCTCTCACACACGAAGTCTACGATCCATACATTTCTCTCCCTTTGGCAACAAGTTACCAAAAAGTTCAAAAGTATTGAACTACTCGTCTCTCTTGGCAGATGATGATGGAGTTTACAGAACAGCGTCTGCGTAGTCTTCTGCTGGCGTCCCTCGAGCTAGAGGAGTTGATACTGAAGGACCTTGAGCTGGAGCTGGTGCTGAAGGTGCTAAAGCTTGTGCTGAAGATGTTTGTCTTGTCTCCTGAGTAGGAACGACAGCTCATCGGGGCCTGGTGCTAAACTATGTAGTAGTGGGAGGAGGAGACTCTTCCTCGTCATCGTCATCTTCATCCTCTGAGTGTGGAATCTCCACACAGTCAACTTCATGTTGAAGCTGCCTCACAATGGTGGTCATCTCAGTTACCTTCACATCCATCTTGTACAATTTTGTCTCCACAACTCTCTCAAGACTCTTCAGATTTTGCATGAACTCCTGGATGTTATTCTCCATGCCTGGTGGCTGCCTTGGGCAAGCCATGGGAGCTGGGCGAACTTGGGTCTGAAGCAGACTTTTCTAGACTAGTGCCTGAGTCCATCTCAACACTCTTCTCTTTGAAGTCATTGTGAGTATCATGTGAACCTGACATACTGACAGACATGCTCAGTTGCAAACATCACAACCTGTGAAGTGGATATAGGAAAGACAGAATGGATGAGCATCACAAAATTCAGATATTTTTGAAAAATTGAAGTCTGAAACTTAGGGTATGATCTTCTAGAGGATGTAAATCGGTGGCACCGAGTTGGCATTTTCGGAGTCACGAGAAAGCTTACTCGCTTAACAGAAACTTGGCATTCATTTTCGGTGGCACCAAAAAGAGCTCACCGAGTTGCTTCTCAGGAACCCTAAAACAAGAATTGGTGGAATCAATTTTACAAACTCGGTCTCACGAGTTGCATATTGTGGCAGATCATATCCCAATTTTCTACTTCTTCTACACTACGAGATTTATCTGGTGGAAGGAAGGGTTTGCACATGGAGGTTCGAAGAAAATCTTTCCCAATGTGTAAGAATCAGATAGGGGAACGCAAAAGGAAATCGGATCCGTACCCTAACTTGGTGGCGGTCCGGCTACGGCGATGACCGGCGGAGCAGATTGCGCTGACGGTGGCGAATCCCAGAGGCGGCGGCACTCGGGGAGAAAAAAACGATGACCTGGGGTCTCGGGGGCAATGGGGGTTTGGGGAGCGAACAGTTTTGATGAAGTGAAGTCAAAAGATTCGGTCTGCAGATATATATACCTGTGCGCTGTTGGTGTCACCGAGATGGCAAAATCAGTGTCACCGAGTTCCTAAACTGTCAGTAGAGAGGGAAACTCATTGTAACCAAGTTGGCAATTTCGGTGGTACCGAGATAGGAAAAGCTGATCAACTTTAAAAAATCGGTGGCGCCGAGTTTGTGGAGTTGGTCACACCGAGTTTTTCATAGAGGTTTTGGAAGGCAGCCTTTGACGATACAGAACATCGAGTGCACCTTCACACAGAGGGATCGACAAGTGCTTGTTCAAGTTTTGTGATGAAGCATGAATATAACTTGAGATGAGATAGCATAGATAGCTAGAGAGGGGTCCTAGGCATTCTTGTCCATCCAATTGGCAAAAGATAAATCAAAAGCCAAATATCAACAATTGGATATCCTCGAATGATCAAATACATGCAAACCAACATGCTCACACAATAAGAATGATGAATAAAACATGGTGAACATGCACAAACATCCTAGCAGCTATCAAGCAGTTGCGTGATGACAAAGTCATCTATATATGAGTATATTGACATAGGAGCCAAGTAATAATACTTGATCATAGGTCATACTCATCGTTAAGCACAAGTGGGGTTACCACTTTTACGTAAGCATTAATGTGTTAATATCCTTAGGAGATGCTTATACTCAAGTCTTAGGGTAAAGCTCTCCCTTGATATGATATCCCCACTAAGAGGGATCAACTAACCTTGGGTTTTGTCGTAGAAGACTTCAAGTAGGTGAAGTAGTGGTGGATGCTCAAAGTTGATGAAGATCATCTTGAGTTGGTTGCAATCCTTGTTGTTTTCATACTCTTCTCACCTACATGGGTTAGTCTCAAAGCAAACGGAACATATGCAAGAATATCTATGGACATGGAATGAAACACAAATGGGATGATGTCCAAAGATGCATTAATTACCTTGTTCCTTGCTTACCTTTGAGGGGATGTGTGACTCCTTGAACTAATGCATATGGTTGACGTTTATTGCAAATAGTTATTACCAAAATGAATAAGAGTGAATTTCATTGGCAGAGTCACCCCTCAAGAACTTCTAGTTCTTCCTCTTGGGAATCCACACCAAATTGATGGGGATCCTTGGAGTTGTGGTAACACTTGTTGAGGTAGAGCTAGTAGTATCCTTGGGAATCCACTCGACCTTGGCTTGGGGTTCTTCTTCAACTAGGTCAATGTCATCTTGAAGCTTTCCCTTGCCTTTATGGTCTTGTGGTAGAAGGCCATCTTGTGAGATCGTTCCTTTGGAAGGAGTGGAATCACACTTCTCTTATTGGGGAACAAACTTGGGAGTGGGATATGGACCTTCTTCCCAAACATCTCCGATGACGTTGAAGTAGCCAACACATTGTTTCTTCCGATGTCCTCCTTGCTTGCGCACAATTTCCTCAAATTGCTTACTTCCAGCAAGACTTTTGAATACACCTCTCTCTATAATCCCTTTCAATAGATCATTTTCTTCCTTTGTTTGCATAAGTGATATGCTTCAGTGGTGATGGAGTCAGTGGGACATTCATCAATAGACTTTTATCACAAGTCATGTGATTTGTACATACACTATCAAGAACCCACTCGGTGTTTTGGGGTTTTCATCCTGCAGATGAATTAGTAGTGCTTGCCATCTCATATGCTTCAGAGTGAAGAATATGATATCAAATTCATCAAATTCGAATTTCATCACATAGAGTTGAGTTAAGACAATATGAGGACGTGTGAAATGATAAACATTTAATCATGATTAGCTTGCTTCCTTTCAAGCAATTCCATGGGTCTCTAGCAAATTCTTCAAATGACGATATTCATCTCGAGACCTGACCTATAGAAGTGATTAGTCCAATTTATTCACCACCCACATCTGAAGGGGTGGCAAAGAGTTCAGCATCCTACGAGCACCATAAGAGAATTTTGGTATTAAATCTAATGCACTTCGTTTCAAAGGAGGGGGGTTAGAGTACTCAAATGAATATGCGGAGAAATTCTCCGAGGACTTATAAACATAGTGATTTGAGGAATAGTGCACATATTCATGTCCCTTGTAGTTTCCCTGCATATGAGAAGCATTAATACGAGTACGAGCAAAGTTTTGACCATATGAGGAATTTAATCCTCGATAAGACTTTGGTCCACTTGGAATTTGATCTGGGATTCCTGTTCTTCATTGTGGTTTCATGGGGACATTCACTTGAAGACTTTCTAAGCTGCTTTTGGGAACCCAGATTTTCCTCAAGGGTGGTCCATTCCTATAGTTAGTTCCAACATATCTAACAAATACTTCAACATTTTGATTTTTGAATAGTTTATAGTTGGACACAAGTGACTCATCAGAGAAATATGAAGATTCACATGCAAAGCATGATCAAGTAGATCGATCAACATGAGGTTCTTTTGCAAAAACCCGTGGGGGTTTTGGATACTACTCAAGTTGCCAGTATGATCCATCAGGGTTCAATTTCCTCTAAAATGCAATACCCTCTTTCCTAGGGTTTCTCTTCAGAATCTGATTTTTGAGCACATCGCAAAGGATTTGATGCCCTTTAAGGCTTTTGTAAATGCCTATCACATACAATTTCTTCAACCCTGCATTTTCGCGAGTGACATTTGTGGTTTCCTCGGGTGAGGAATTTGTAACCACAGATACAGTTGAAGAATTTGTAGCAATAGAATCATTTGAATTTCAGGTGAAGAATTTGTAGATTCGCATTCGATGCATTTTAATCATGGTGGAATGAATTATTCCTGAGCGGTACTAATCTGTTGAGCAAGCAAAGAATCATTTTCCCTTCGAAGATCATCAAGAGACGCCCTTAGTTTCTCAAGATCTTGCTTTCTTTGAAGAAATTCATAAGAAAGCTTCTCATGATCTGCCAAGAGAGTGCCATGAAGTTCGTGAAGACTATCAAACCTAGACTGAAGACTTTTAACATCATCATTCAGGGTTTGAGTCCGATTCATTTCCTCATTCCACATGTCATCACTTTTGTCTAGCCGTTTCTGAAGCTTTTGAAGAGCAATTTGTTACTTAGTGGCAATATTACCAAGCTTGTAGTAACTGGGTTTTTGATAGTCATTAGGTTCGCAGTCACTAGAGTCAGAAGAGGAAGTGTGGTTGGGTATCTTGGAACCTTCTGCCATGAAGCAATAGGTGGGAGCAAAGTCATCATCGCAGCCATCAGTGTTGTTGACATTGTTATTTTCTTCGAGGTCAAAGATGGACTTGGTGACGAATGTGGTAGCAAGGGCTAGGCTTGCCACACTAGACTCCGAGTCCTCTTCAGATCCTTCCTCTTCATCACATTCTTCAGATTCTTCCTCAGAATCCATTTCCTTGCCAACAAGAGCCCGAGCCTTTCTAAAACTGTTCTTCTTGTACGATGAGGACTTTGAAGATGAGGACTTTGAAGATTTCTTCTTTTTCTTCGAGACATCAGAACTGTCATCCTTGTATTTCTTCTTCTTTGATTCATTCACCCAACAAGGACAATCAATGATGTAATGGCCATGCTTTTTGCATTTATGACAGGTGCTTTTCTTGCAGTCCTCAGATGAAGATTCTGATTTCCTCATATATGTTCTTGAAGATTTTCTGAACTGGACACATCTAGAGAACTTCTGGAATTTCCTTATGAGCATAGCAAGTTCCTGACCAAGTTCTTGAGGGTCACCAAGGCTGCAATCAGATTCTTCTTCTTCAGATGTGGAAAGAACTTTTGCCTTCAGCGCACGAGGTCTTCCATAGCTAGGTCCATAGAGATCTCTTTTCTCAACTTGTTGGAATTCGTGAGTATTGAGTCTCTCAAGAATATCAGCAGGATCTAGTAACTTGTAGTCTCTTCGTAGTTGAATCATCAGAACCAGTGTATCGAATGAAGAATCAAGAGATCTCAACAGTTCCTTCACCATCTCATGGTCAGTGATGTCTCTGGCTCCAAGATCCTATAGCTCATTGGAGATGTTAGTGAGGCGATCGAAGGTTTGCTGACAGCTCTCATTGTTGATTCTCTTGAGGCAGTTGAAGATATTGCAAAGAACATCAACCCGAGAGTCACGTTGAGTAGACACTCCTTCATTAACCTTGCACAACCTTTCCCACATAAGCTTTGGAAAGCCTAATGCACTCACTCTACCATACTGACCTTTGCTCAGATGGCCACAGATGATATTATTCACTTGAGAGTCGAGTTGCTTGAATCTCTTCACATCAACAACGGTGATAGTTGCGGTGAAAGAGGGAACACCATTTTCCATAACATACCAAAGATCGTTGTCAATTGCTTCAAGGTGCATGCTCATCTTGTTCTTCCAGTAGGGGTAGTCTATCCCTTCAAAGGTAGGACAACCAACAGTGACCTTGATCATACCTACAGTCGACATAACTAAAACTCCAGGTGGTTAAACCAAAATCATATAAAATAAGGGAGTACCTTGCTCTGATACCAACTAGAGGGGGTGAATAGGCAATTTTTATAAATTCGTCATCAAGGAAATTCCTTGTGAGGAACTCGTCACTCATGAACAGCGAGTAGCGGATTAAGTACTCAGGCAAGTGTGCAAAAAAAACAATAGCATAGTCTTCAGAGTGAAATGAAACATTCGGCATGCGCAAGTAGCCTACTCAGGATATGCAGGTGAAGAATAGGTTAAGTGAAGAATTTGGGGTGCGGAAATTGTGAAAGTCTTTAGTCAAATTCTTCAAACAGTAGCGATCAATTTCATCAACATACAACTGAGGAAATGAAAGGGTTAAGCAAATAAAACTAGGTACTCAGTGAAGACAGTGATTTGAGGAGTGAAGACCCACTTACAACTGTTGTGACAGTCGTACGTTTGGTTTGGAGCCGCTTGGGATTTAAACCAAAGGATACACAGTCCAAGGACACGAAGTCCTTACCGTATTCTCATTGAGCGAAGGACACATAGTCCTCGCCCAACACTCATGGTAAGTCTTCAGGGAAGACTTCCAAACCCTCACAAACTCGGTCACCCGGCGATCCACAATTGACTGCTGGATGCTCTAGACCATGACGCCTAACTGTCTCGAGGATGCATAGTTGAAAGTGCGTTATATCGACTAGAGGGGTGAATAGGAGATTTTTACAAATTCATCATTGAGGAAATTCCAATTGAGGAAAGTCCTCGGTCATGAACTGAGTGCACCGGAAATAGTACTTAAGTAGATATGCAAAAGCGACTACAGCTAAGCACTCAAAGCGAGTTGATAGGTTCGGTTTGCACACGTCACGTAAACAGGATAAGCACGTGATGAATAACTCATGTGAAGAATTTGAGGTGAGGAATTCAGAGAAAGTCTTCAGTCGAATTCTTCAAACAGTACAGATGAAAGTCATCAACATGCAATTGAGGAAAATAAAGAGTTGAAGAAATAGAACCCATAGCTCGATGAAGATAATGGTGTGATGACCCAGTTCCAACTGTTGTGACAGTTGTACGTCTGGTTTGGAGCGGTTGGTATTCAAACCAAAGGGCACACAGTCCGAAGACACATAGTCCCTACCGTAATCTCCTTGAACTAAGGACACATAGTCCTTGCCCAACACTCGTGGTAAGTCTTCGAGGCAGACTTCCAAACCCTCACAAACTCGGTCACCCGGCGATCCAAAATTGAGTGATGGATGCTCTAGACCGTGACACCTAACCGTGTGGAGGATGCATAGTCCTCAATGGTAACGAGCGTTGGTTCCACACAGGAACAATCTCTTCAGTGATGCTCAATCACTTTCGGTTTTGGGGTTTTGGTTTGGGTGTTTGGGTTTTTCCTAACTTGATGATTTTCGCTCAAAGTCCTCAAGGAAATGGGTTGCTCAAAATGACAAGTGTCAGCTTCTCTCGGAGCAGCCAACCAGCTAGTGGTTGTGCGGGGCGGCTATTTATTGCCTCGGAGCATCCCGGCATGATATGACATTATTGCCCCCAATGATATGACCGTTGTTGAAAGTGCATGCTATGCCCCCAATCGACATTTGGTGTTAATGACAACACATACATAGGAAACTAATCCTATTTGTTGAGTGTATCTCAAGATGGCAAGTACTTTAGTAAATTGAGAATTGTGTGCCAAAGGTTGTCTGAGAAGATTGGGATTTATATTTCGAGAAGGCTCGGGATTAAGAAAAGATGATGTAGACTAGCCTTTTGAGTTTACTGATATTGAGTATAGGGATCCCGCACTATTAAGAGGGGATCACAGGTTTTGTGATGAACTTGCTCATACCACATCTTCACTGTCATACCCAATGCCACATATTCTCCACTCTGTTCTTATCTCAAAACAGGTTTTGATGGGGTCATAGTCCTAGGGTAGGGTCATAGGCCTGCCATACAGGTCCTACCCAAGGACTACCCCACACAAAGGGCAGGACCCTAAGTCTGCCCCGACTGAATTAAGGAGTCCCCATTATCCAGTCGGCAACAGGTCCTGAATCATCCAGTCGGATACTAGCATTCGGAGAATACCAAGCTAACCGACTGGATACACTCGGGTGCATTTATTAGCATTTAGAGCATACGTTACCTATAACGTATGCATTCAATCCCCACTACTCCGCCCCCATACCAGAACCGTTGTGAAGGGCAGCGCACTCTATATAAGCCGCCCTCCCCCACTGGTAGAGGGGTTAGCAAATCATTGTATTCCATATTACACTCAACAACAAGCTCCGAGAGAGCACTGAGACGTAGGGATGTTACCTCCACCGCAGAGGGGCCTGAACTCATACAACCTCACCGTAGCTAGGACTCTGCCCATCTCATTCGTACCCTACACATCTACTGTCAGGCTTATACCCACGACAGTTGGCGCCCACCGTGGGGCAGGCGTCTAAGCGACTTCCAGCGAATTTGCGACTACTTCCTTTCGTCATGTCGTCCGGTGGAGGTTCGAGCATCGGTCACCAGATCCTCTTCGGCGCTCTCTCCTTCTTCGTCGACGATTCGGCGTGGCTTCGGGATGCGCCCCTTGACGTCGAGGCGCTTCCCCGTCGCGGGGCTACGCACTTCCGTGCCGGCGCTCGCGATGTCCTTCTTCTTCAACAGTCGACTCCGGTGTCGACCTGCACCGCTGCCACGCGCCGCAGCAAGCGGTCCTGCCGTCCACGGCTCCAGCGTTGGGTGCAAAACGCCCAGGCGCGCCAGAACGCATCTTCGCAAGTGGCAGTTCTTGAGTCCGTTGTGGTTGCCCCGTCGGCCCAGCACTTAGACTCGCTTCCGACTGAGTTTCCTTCCGAGTATGCGGGTCACGGGCCCGCAGCAGAAGTACACATGGCCAACTCTCATGAAGATCCCCGTCAGGCTGGCCGGAACGAGCACGAGATCGGCGAAGCATCCGGCACACGTCGTCCACCTCGCCGTTCCGCTAGTCGACACACTCGGCGGAGCAACGTGGAGCTGTTCCGCACACCCCTCCTCAACTTGGCTGCGGCTGCCAAGATAGCCGATTCCCTTCAGCCGACTGATTCGGAGGCTGGAAGGGGGATTGAGCAGATCCGAGCCCTGTTGCACACGGCGCAGCAGCAGAATTCGGCAGTCTCCCAGTCGCACAACCGGATCTATAAAAGTTCCGTCCATGCGAATACGCATCGATCAGTTCACAGCTCTGGTTCCCATCAGCGCCACAGGGGAGGCAGCCGTTCCGTGATTCACGAAGATCGTCGCCGCTCACGTACCCCTCCGCGGGGTGGGCCCTATGGGTCCCGACATCATGATGATCGGTGTTCAGTCGGCGACACTTACGACCCAAGACCCGACGCAAGAGGACGTATCACCCAGCGAAGAGTCGACAGAGGTCGAGCCCACCGCGATGGTCGCGATATGGACCGTCCGAGTGGAAGCAGGGCCATCGTGTCTGGTCCCGAGTGTTTTAGTCGAGCCATCCGCTCGGCTGACATCCCGCCCAACTTCCGATTGGCAACGGGAATCAGTAAGTTTACAGGAGAGTCCAAGCCGGAAACATGGCTGGATGACTACCGAGTGGCAGTCCAGATCGAAGGAGGGGACGACCATGTCGGTATGAAGCACCTCCCTCCGATGCTCGACGGCTCGGCGCGAGCATGGCTGAACCAGTTGGCCCCCTTGAGCATTTACAATTGGGCGGATCTGTCCCGAGTGTTCATCAGGACCTTCGAAGGGACGTGCAAACGCCCTGCAGGCCTTGTGGAACTCCAGCACTGTGTCCAGAAGCCGAATGAACCCCTGCGCGACTTCATCCAGCGTTGGACAACTCTCTACCACATGGTGGAGAACGTCACCGAGCATCAAGCAGTCTACGCCTTCAAGGCAGGCGTACGGTACAGAGAGCTGTACCTAAAGTTCGGTCGAACAGGCGACATCTCCATGAGCAAGATGATGGAGATAGCGGTTCGCTATGCAAACGGCGAAGAAGAGGACCGCATCCGGAGCGGCAAGCACAAGACAGTCGGCGATGTTGACGGAGGTAACACTCAGAAGCAGAAACAGAAAGCTCCGCCCACACCGCAAGCAGAAGCTGCAGCCATGACTAATGCCAAGTTCAAGGGCAAAGGGAAGGCGCAGTTTACCCCCAAGAAGAAGCCGTTTAATAATCCCATCTTGGACCAGCCCTGTCCGGTTCACACGAAGATGGACGAAGAAGGCAACCCCATATATGCGAAGCATACCACTCGACAGTGTCGCCTCCTGATCCAGGGGTTCAGCGAAGGGCAACCGAGTGAGAAGGACCATGAACAGGATGAGGAGGATAAGGAGGATCCGTTCCCCCAAGTCCATGCAACCCTGATGATCTTTGCTGACGTCGAGAGCAAGAGCCGACTGAAGCTGGTGAACAGAGAGGTGAACATGGCCACCCCTTCCAACCCCAAGTTCCTCAAGTGGTCCCAGACTTCGATCACCTTCGACCAGTCGGATCACCCGGCACATGTACCCACCCCGGGAAGACAGGCCCTGGTCGTCGACCCGGTGGTAGAAGGAGTCCGACTGCGCAATGTCCTCATGGATGGCGGCAGCGGCTTGAACATCATGTACGCCGACACCCTCAAGGGGATGGGCATCCCGATGTCCAGACTCAGCGAGAGCAGCATGCAGTTCCACGGAGTTGTTCCTGGACGGAAGGCCAAATCACTCGGCCAGATCGCATTGGACATTGTTTTCGGCTCCGACAAGAACTTCCGCAAGGAGAAGCTGACGTTCGAGGTGGTTGACTTCCAGAGCGCTTATCACGCAATTCTGGGTCGCCCAACGTATGCGCACTTCATGGCCTGTCCATGTTACGTATACCTGAAGCTGAAGATGCCAGGCCCGAAGGGCGTGATCACCATCACACGCAATCGGCAGGGCTGAAGAGTGTCTGCAGCAGGGATCAAGAATCGCCGACCAACAGATGGCCGTCCTCGAGCTGGACGAGTACAAGAAAACAGTCGACCCCGCCGACCTGATGCGCTCGAAAAAGCCGGCTTCAGAGTCGGCATTTCAGTCGGCGGGAGAGACGAAGAAGGTCAGCATCCACCCGACGGACGCCACTGCTGCCCCGACGAACATCTCCACCACCCTCAATCCTAAATAGGAAGCCAAGCTCACCCAATTCCTCCGTGAGAACTGGGACATCTTCGCATGGAAACCCTCTGACATGCCAGGTGTACCCAAGGAGTTGGCTGAGCACCGACTACACGTGGATTCCACGGCTCGGCCTGTCCGAGAACGCCTGCGCCGGTCCGCTGCGCACAAGAGGAAGGCAATCGGGGAAGAGGTGGCCAAGCTGCTGGCAGCCAACTTCATTCGCGAGGTTCACCACTCCGAGTGGCTCGCCAATGTCGTCATGGTGCCCAAGAAGGACAAGTCGCTCCGAATGTGCATCGACTTCAAGCATCTCAATAAGGTCTGCCCGAAAGACCATTTTCCGCTCCCCCGCATAGATCAAATTGTCGATTCGACTGCGGGTTGCGAGCGTCTGTCATTTCTCGATGCCTACTCGGGCTATCATAAGATCCGTCTGTATGGTCCCGATGAGTTAAAGACAGCCTTCATCACCCCATTCGGGTGCTTCTGCTACATCACTATGCCTTTCGGTCTGAAGAATGCAGGAGCTACCTTTATGCGCATGATCCAAAAATGTCTCCTCGACCAGATCGGTCGCAATGTGGAGGCATATATGGATGATATCATAGTCAAGTCACGCAAAGGTTCCGACCGGCTGACTGACTTGGCAGAAACATTCGCCAACCTTCGTAGGTACGATATCAAGCTCAACCCAGCCAAATGTTCATTCGGTGTTCCCAGCGGAAAGTTACTCGGTTTCATTCGGTGTTCCCAGCGGAAAGTTCCCAGCGAACGAGGGATCGACGTCAACCCCGAAAAGATCGGGACCATCGTCCGAATGGAGAGGCCGGTCAGAATACACGATGTTCAACGGCCCACAGGTTGCCTAGCGGCTTTGAGCAGGTTCATGAGTCGACTCGGCGAAAAAGCACTTCCTCTGTACCGACTCATGAAGAAATCAGATACCTTCGAGTGGATAGACGAAGCCCAAGTCGCATTCGACGACCTCAAAGTCCTACTTTCCACGCAGCCGGTTCTTACTGCTCCGCTTAGTAAAGAGCCCCTTCTCCTATATATCGCGGCTACAAATCAAGTTGTCAGTACTATTCTTACAGTCGACCGAGAAGAAGAAGGCAAAGCATACAAAGTTCAGCGGCCAGTGTACTACGTCTCCGAAGTCCTGACCCCTTCCAAGTAGAGGTATCCCCATTATCAAAAACTTATCTATGGGATCTATATGACTGCGAAGATGGTGGCTCATTATTTCCAAGACCACTCGGTATCTGTCGTTTCTAATGCTCCGTTGTCGGAAATTCTCCACAATCGAGACGCATCAGGCCGAGTGGCGAAGTGGGCAATGGAGATGTTGTACTGTGACATCAAGTTCGAGGCCAAGAAAGCTATTAAGTCTCAAGCCCTGGCTGACTTTATAGCAGAGTGGGTAGAACAACAACAACCGACCCACATCTACTCGGCTCATTGGACAATGTTCTTCGATGGGTCTAAGATATTAAATGGCTCCGGTGCTGGTGTTGTGATCATATCACCAAAGGGCGACAAGCTCAAGTACGTGCTGCAGATACACTTTGATTCCTCCAACAACGAGGCAGAATACGAAGCTCTCCTCTACGGATTGCGCATGGCCATCTCACTCGGTGTCCGTCGCTTGATGGTCTACGGCGATTCGGATTTGGTGGTCAATCAAGTGATGAAAGAGTGGGACGTCAAGAACCCCACCATGACCACATACTGCAATGCAGTGAGGAAGCTAGAGAAGAAGTTTGAAGGTCTAGAGCTCCACCATGTTCCAAGACTGAAGAACCAAGCAGCTGACGAGTTAGCAAAACTCGGCTCCACTCGGAGACCAGTCCCGAGTGACGTCTGCCTCGAGCACCTCCACCTCCCCTCAGTCAAAGAAGATCATTTCACAGAGGAACCGGTACAACCCAAGAGCACAACAGATCCGACTGAAGTCGATGTACCTGCTGTAGTTGATCTGGTCATGGAGATTCTGGCTGTCATTCTCGATTGGACTGTGCCGATCATGGCATATATCTTGAGGCAAGAACTTCCAGAAGACGAAGTCCAAGCCAGGCAGATAATCTGCAGATCGAAGTCATTCACTGTCATTGAAGGCCAATTGTACAAGGAAAGTATCTCGGGCGTTCTTCAATGATGCATCTCCCCAGAGGAGGGGCAGCTGATTCTGGAGGATATTCACTCGGGAACCTACGGTTATCACGCTTCTTCGAGAGCAATCGTAGCCAAGGCGTTCAGGGCTGGCTTCTTTTGGCTGCAGGCTAATGAGATGGCTAAGGATATGGTTGATCGATGTGAGGGCTGCCATTTCTACTCCAAGAAGTGACACAAGCCAACGTATGTGTTGAAGACGATCCCTCTTGTGTGGCCGTTTGCAGTGTGGGGATTAGATACAGTCGGCCCATTCAAGACAGGCCAAGGTGGATACACACATCTGTTGGTGGCAGTCGACAAGTTCACGAAATGGATCGAAGCGAAGCCCATCAAGAAGCTCGACGCTTCGACAGCCGTCAAGTTTGTCAGGGACATCATCTTCAGATTCGGTGTACCTCACAGCATAATTACGGACAACGGGACAAACTTCGACTCGGACAGATTCAAGGGTTTCTGTGCGAGTCAGGGTATCCGAGTGGATTTTGCTTCCGTAGCACATCCTCAATCCAACGGACAAGCTGAGCGGGCGAATGGGCTTATTCTTCAAGGTTTGAAGCCCCGACTCCTGCGAGAGGTGGGACACGCTGCTGGCGCATGGGTCACCGAGTTACCTTCAGTGCTTTGGGGCCTCCGCACCACTCCGAACAGATCAACGGGGCGATCACCGTTCTTCCTCGTTTATGGAGCAGAAGCGGTCCTTCCGAGTGACCTGCTTCATAATGCCCCACAAGTCGAACTCTTCTCCGAAGATGAAGCAGAACAAGCAAGGCAAGATGGAGTAGATCTTCTAGAGGAGGAACGCGACATGGCATTAACTCGCTCGGCCATTTATCAACAAAATCTGCGGCGTTTTCATGCACGCCACGTCAGAAGTCGGACGTTCCAACCAGGCGACCTGGTGCTCCGAGTGGATCAACAAAGACCTCACAAGTTGGCTCCGGCCTGGGAAGGACCCTTCATCATCTCCAAGGTGCTGAACAACGGAGCATACAGACTCTACAACATCGAGAGGGAGACAGACGAGCCGCGCGCATGGAACGGAGATCTCCTGAAGTGCTTCTACACGTGACCGTCGACTGAAGCGATGTAAAGAACAAGTATTGGCGAAATAATATAAAGCAGATTGAGTTTTTTGCAGGTTCAAAGTTCTTCCGCGGTCGCAGACTCTGGTCTAAAAAAATCATAGCTGCGGTCCAGCATCGCCTAAGTATTAACTTTCTCCGAGTGTGCACTTAACGTCACACTCGGGGGCTTAGCTGCGATCCAGCATCGCCTAAGTATTAACTCTCTCTGAGTGTGCACTTAACGTCACACTCGGCGGCTTAGCTGCGATCCAGCATCGCCTAAGTATTAACTTTCTCCGAGTGTGCACTTAACGTCACACTCGGGGGCTTAGCTGCGATCCAGCATCGCCTAAGTATTAACTCTCTCCGAGTGTGCACTTAACGTCACACTCGGGGGCTTAGCTGCGATCCAGCATCGCCTAAGTATTAACTTTCTCCGAGTGTGTACTTAATGTCACACTCGAGGGCTCAGCTGCGATCCAGCATCGCCTAAGTATTAACTTTCTCCGAGTGTGCACTTAACGTCACACTCGGGGGCTTAGCTGCGATCCAGCATCGCCTAAGTATTAACTCTCTCCGAGTGTGCACTAAACGTCACACTCGGGGGCTTAGCTGCGATACAGCATCGCCTAAGTATTAACTCTCTCCGAGTGTGCACTTAACGTCACACTCGGGGGCTTAGCTGCGATCCAGCATCGCCTAAGTACTAAACTTCTCTGAGTGTGCACTTAACGTCACACTCGGAGGCTTAGCTGCGATCCAGCATCGCCTAAGTATTGACTTTCTCTGAGTGTGCAATTAACGTCACACTCGGGGGCTTAGCTGCGATTCAGCATCGCCTAAGTACTAAACTTCTCCGAGTGTGCAATTAACATCACACTTGGGGGCTTAGCTGCGATTCAGCATCGCCTAAGTACTAAACTTCTCCGAGTGTGCACTTAACGTCACACTCGGGGGCTTAGCTGCGATCCAGCATCGCCTAAGTATTAACTTTCTCCGAGTGTGCACTTAACGTCACACTCGGGGGCTTAGCTGCGATCCAGCATCGCCTAAGTATTAACTCTCTCCGAGTGTGCACTAAACGTCACACTTGGGGACTTACCTGCGATCCAGCATCGCCTAACTATTAACTCTCTCCGAGTGTGCACTTAACGTCACACTCGGGGGCTTAGCTGCGATCCAGCATAGCCTAAGTATTGACTTTCTCCGAGTGTGCAATTAACGTCACACTCGGGGGCTTAGCTGCGATTCAGCATCGCCTAAGTACTAAACTTCTCCGAGTGTGCACTTAACGTCACACTCGGGGGCTTAGCTGTGATCCAGCATCGCCTAAGTATTAACCTTCTCCGAGTGTGCACTTCACGTCACACTCGGGGGGCTTAGAAGCGATCCAGCATCGACTGTTTGCCTTTGGCTTCACCAAGAAACGCCAAGCAAAAACTCGAATCAACATTGCAACAGCAGAGCAAAAATAGGATTCCAAAATTCTCGCAAAGATAGCTAACTCGGTGCGGATCAAGCTTACCCGCACCGATTTAAAAGTGTGACAGCCAACAGAAGTGGCCAAAGTACCTTACAGATAAACACTCGGCATACCGAGGACAAAGTTTCTTACGCGTCAGCTAGGCCAGCGCCAGGACTGGAGGGCTCCACAAAAGTGTCCAAGTCGATTCCGTCGGCGATGCGGGTAGCACTCTCAAGGAACGTCTCCATGAAGTCTTCGAATCGAAGCTTCTTCGTGTTGGCGACCTTCAGCGTCTTTAGTTTTTCCTCACGCACCTCCTTGCAATGGACTCGGACCAAGGACAGAGCAACATGTGCACCGCAACGAGCTGCAGATTTCTTCCATGACTGCACTCTGTTGGGAATCTCCTCCAGTCGGGTCATCAGGCTCTCCATCTCCTGCCGCGACTCATCTTCTGGCCAAAGCTCCTTGTCGATTCGGCCGACGGCTTCTCTCAGTCGACCGATGAAAGGACCAACTTTTCCTACGCGGATGTGCGCACGGAGCAGATCCCGATTGGCGTCGTCGCCGAGTGGAACGTTCTCAAGAATCGAACGCTCCACGTCAGCTGCTTCAGCTTCGGCGTCAAAGCAAAAATCTGCGACAATAGGACAAACAGACAATAAGCGCCGAGTGTCACGCATAGCACAACCACTCGGAAAAAGCGGGACTTACCAGCCAGACGCGTCATCATCTGACGAGCCCAGTCGCTGACATATTTCTCTTGCGCCCTACGTCGTTTGTCCAGCACGTCCATCTGGCTCATCAGGACAGTCCTCGCTTCCCCATCTTTTCCACTTAACCAGTCAACACCTTGTTCACTTCACGCGCCTACTCCAATGACTTCTCCCGTTCCGCCAGAGCATCCTTCATGCCGGCCATTGCGAGCATTGCCGCATCAAGTTCACCAGCGAACTGGTTCCTCTTTGCTCTCAGAGCCTCATAGGCCGTCCCCATTTCACAAGTTTTCTGCCAACAAGAAACAAGGGACAATCAGAAAGTTCAACAGTTAACAGTCTAAGTTCTTCAGACCCCTGCCGATGCAAGCAGTCGACAGCGGTCTCGGGGACTACACCCAGTGGGTTCACTGAGAGTGACCCCACTGGCATGCATCTCAAGCAGGCCTGCCCTATTGAGATGCATGTTATCAACTACGCCTCCGAGGCCAATCCTACCCGACCTGAGTACAACTTACTCTCGGGGACTCTTACCGTAAGTGCAATCCGACTTCAACAACTACTCGCACTCGGTAATCCTATCTACAGACACAACCAAACTCAAAGCAAAATGTATAAAGACAACTGTCGGTGCAAGCACTCGACAGAAGTCTTGGGGACTACACCCACTGGGTTCACTCAGAGTAAACCCATTACAAACAACAGCTGCTATTCAAGAACACCCAGTGGGTTACAGGGGAAAAGTAAATACTTACTAGACCACTTACTCGAATATCATCGCGCAGCTCCAAGCTCCGCTGGTACAAGGCCGCAATGGAGTCATAGGCCATCTTGGTTTCTCCAGCCATCAGCTCCGCCTGCACCATAGCCCCCTTGGCCGCTCCCACCTACTCCTCCGGAAGACGCTAGATGCTGAATTCAGCATTTGACGAACCTGGAATCGTCGGAGGTTCCCGAGGCATCCCAAGGTCCGCCCCAGTCGGCTCCTCCTCCACCGGCACTAGTTCAGTCGGTGGCGGCGCCTCTGTCGGCAGCACGTCGGCGGCGAGAGCGGCAGCGGGAGGAGTAGCCTCAAGAACAGGCTCCACAGCCGGGTCGGCTCTCCCCTGGTCGCCCTCATCCAGGAAGATCGCCCCTGACAGGCCGAATGACACGAGGTCTCAGAAAAAGAAAGAAGCACCTGACTGGGACGCGATGGTATAAAACACTCGACGTTCCTACAACGCACCTGGCTGGGACGAGACGACGTTGTCCGTGTCCATGGGGTCGTCTTCCTGACGCGCCGGAGAGGTGGCAGAAGTAGCGACCCTGTCGAGTGAGATCCATTCGGCCAATAAACAGAAGTTCACTCGGATATCAGAAAAACTGAAAGCTGAGTACACTTACGTGGAGGTGACGGGGACAGCGACCCTCATTAGCGGCAGAGCCTTCCGAGGTTTAGGCCCACTCGGCTTGGGCGCCTTAGAAGATTGGCCCGCAGGCTCAGCGGCGACATCCCTGGTCCTCTTAGCGCTTCGGACACTCGGGACCACTAGAGCAGTAGGCAGAGCACTCGAAGACGCAGGAGGAGCTGAGGGGAGAGCGGGCTCGTGTCGGCGCTTAGTCCGATGTTCCAGTTGTGGAGGTGGCGAGTCCTGCTCCTCGTCTTCTTCCTCTTCCTCGCTCGACTCTTCCTCCGACTCCCCACTGTCGGAGACATATTCAGCGCTCTCCACGCTGCCCTCCTGGCTGCCCTCCTCCTCCTCGGCCGATTTCCCGTTCGAGACGGGAGAAAACCAGTTGGTCCACTCCTGCATAAAATTCAGTCGGCGACATCAAACATCACACAGAGATTCAAGCAAACGACAAGATTAAGACAGTTAGGAGCACTTGACAAGAGTCTCTCACCTGATTCGGCGGAGGATTATCCGCGCAGAAGGGTGTCACTCGCCGTGATCCTTTGGGATTCTCGCAGGGGCCCGTGATCTGGAGCACCCACGAGGTCACCCTCTCCTCAGTCACGCCCACAACATTGGTCCGAGTGGAATCGTCGGGCCCCGTATAATGCCACATGGCATGGTCGCGAGCCTGCAGAGGCTGGATCCGCCGACCAAGGAAGACTTCCAGCAGGTCTATACCAGTGACCCCCCTCCTGACGACGTCCACGAGTGCCTCAACCAAGGGCTGGACGTCGTTCTTCTCCGCCTTTGAGAGCGCGAGCTGCTTAGGCAGGGCGGGCCGGTCTAGACTAAAAGGAGGCAGACCAGTCGACGCATTCGGACATGCGATATACTGGCAATAGAACCACGTCGACTGCCAGTTCCTAACCGACTCACTTAACTGGAGAGCAGGATAGCTACTCCGACTCTTCTTCTGGAATCCTAAACCCCCGCAGAGTTGTAGGAGGTGCGTCTTATCATCCGACTGGCTAAGTCGTTTGATGGTTTGGGATCGGGCGGAGAAGATGTGTTTGAACAAACCCCAATGGGGAGGGCAGCCAATGAAACACTCACATAAGACTATGAAGGCAGAAAGATGCGCGATGGCATTCGGAGGGAAATGGTGAAGTTGGGCACCGAAGTGATTCATGATGCCCTTGAAGAAAGGATGCGGGGGCAAAGAAAAACCTCGATTGACGTGGCTGAGGAGCAAGACGCGCTCCCCCTCCCGAGGCGCTGGCTCGACCTAGTCCTCTGCTGGCAGCCTCCAGGACTTGTGCACGATCACCCCGTGCTCCACCAGCTGCAGTAAATCCCCCTCCGTCACCATGGAGGGGAGGAAGTCGCCCTGGATCCATCCAGCCGGCAGCGGCCGCTGCCGCCGCTGAGCAGGCGCCGCCGTCTTCCCCTTCTTCTTCCTCGCCTCCATCTTGCTGGTTTGGCCTTTGGTCATGGCGGCGGCTGCGAGCCCTCGGGAGGAAGGAGAAGGGAGGAGGATAGGAGCGCTGGAGGTGGCGAGAAGGACGGGGCAGGCGAGAGCGAAAGATTCGGCGAGCGTAACGAAGAAGCCTCACCGCCCTGATTTAAATAGGGTTCCGACTGGGTCACTGGCGGGTGGCCCCGAAACCTTATCCGCCCGACCGGCCGTGGCGATATCAGTGGAGGAGTTGAAGGCGCGAGAATCGAGGCGTCAGGCGCTACTCGAGTGCGCTGGCGTCATCCCTGCTGAGCGCGCGGAACCCGAAATTTGAGATCCCGGAAAATCCGCCGCTGTCAGTTGACCGGTCGCGTCAAAAGATGCCGCAGAAACACTCGGCTCCTGACAGTCTCTTTCGCAAGCGCTTCCACTTGGATCGTTGGTCAGAAAAGGTAAAATGGATAGAGGCAAGCAACGCCCAAGCCGAATCTAATCCAGTCAGATCCGAACTTCAAGCACCGCTTCGTCGTTTCAACCCTAATCCATTCGGGGACTAATGATGGGGTCATAGTCCTAGATACACTCGGTACATCGTAACCTCTCTGGAGGGAAACGGTCATACGTTTCCGGGTGCATTTGTTAGCATTTAGAGCACACGTTACCTATAACGTATGCATTCAATCCCCACTACTCCGCCCCCATACTGGAACCGTTGTGAAGGGCAACGCACTCTATATAAGCCGCCCTCCCCCACTGGTAGAGGGGTTAGCAAATCATTGTATTCCATATTACACTCGACAACAAGCTCCGAGAGAGTACTGAGACGTAGGGCTGTTACCTCCACCGCAGAGGGGCCTGAACTCATACAACCTCGCTGTAGCTAGGACTCTGCCCATCTCATTCGTACCCTACACATCTACTGTCAGGCTTATACCCACGACAGGTTTATTGCCTCGGACATCCGGCTCCCTCCGGACGTCCGAGGGCCGGACGACCGGCAGGCTTCGGAAATCCGGAGCCCTTCACCAGAAGTTTGTGAGTCGCATAACTCGGAAATCTGGCTTCCTCCGGACGTCCGAGGGCCGGACGACCGGCAGGCTTCGTAAATCCGGAGCCCTTCACTAGAAGTTTTTGGTTCATATAACTCGGAAATCCGGCTCCCTCCGGAAATCCGAGGTCCGGACGTCCGACCAGCCCCGGAAATTCGGAGCCCTTCACCAGTAGAACATGAGCTCTATAACTCGGATTTCCGGCTCCCTCCGGACGTCCGAGGGCCGGACGTTCGTTCCTCTTTGGAAATCCGGAACCACCCACCAGTAGCAATTGAGTCGAATAACCCGGAATTTCGGTCCTCTCCGGACGTCCGTTCACTGTTCAATACACAGTATTTTCAGCCATATCTACAGGCCTCAGACGACCGACCCCTCGTGGACGCCCGGACGTCCGGCAACTGTCGGACGTCTGGACCCTGTGTGACTTAAAGTGCCCCCAACGGCTGGATTTCACTACCCACTATATATACTCTTCTCCCACCTCGGGAAAGGGTGTTCAACATAGCTAGAATACACCCAAGAACACCTTTCCTCTCACTCACTCTTGTCTACACCAAATCCTAGATCCCAAGAGTGTCTATGAGTCCCTTTGAGTGTTGTTCCAATCAAAAGATAGATCGTCTCCCTCTCCTCCTTCCCACCAAAGTGATTTGTGATTTGAGCAAGTTTTGAGAAATCCCCGTGATCTTGTTACTCTTGGAGGTTGGAGACTCCTAGGCGGTAGGAGTCTTCGGAGAGGAATCAAACCATTGTGATATCCCCCGAAAAGTTTGTGAAGGTTTGGAAGCCACCTCAAGGCTTACCACTAGTGGTTGAGAAATGCCTTCGTGGAGTTATCTCAAAGGGAGAATAGGGCGAGCCTTCGTGGCGTTGGTGTGCCTTCGTGGTAACATCCGCCCCTCTAACGGTGACGTAGCTTCCCTCCAAGGAAGTGAACATCGGGATACATCCTTATCTCTCTTGGAGTTTCGGTTATTCATAACCCTAACTCTCTACTTGTGTTAATCCTTATTACGTACTTGTATTTGATTATTGCTTACCGCTTGTCTTAACTCACTCTAAATAGCTTACTCCTTGTCATAGCAATTATTAGGCTTACACTCATATTCCGCACTTTTGCCTAAAATTGCTAAGTAATTATTAAAATTTGGATTTGTACCTATTCACCCCCCCCCCTCTAGGTCCATCTCGATCCTTTTCAATTGGTATCAGAGCCTCGTGCTCTATTCGTGTGGCTTAACCGCCCTAGAGCGAGATGGACGGGGAACCAGCTACGGTAGCTCAAGTGCAGAGGGACGGGACTTCCTCGGAAGTCAAGTCTTTCACCTCTGAGGACCTGAAACGGGCCCTTGCCAAGCAAAAAGAGGAGCATGATGCTTCTGTTGAGGCCATGGTCCAAATGAGACTAGCATCACTAACCACGGGGACAACCACATCTCCGAGGGCCTCAGGGCCACATGTGCACGGTACTTTATTTGGCCAACAACCTCCAGAAAGGAACCAAACCAGTGTTCCATGGCTTTATGCTAGATCTCAAATTGAGAAACCTAAGTACAATCCTGGAGGAAAACCTCCCTTGCTTGATGACAATTCTGATTTTGCTTTGTGGAGAGTTGGTATGCAGGATCATCTTAGGTACACCAATGATGAGATGTTGGACATCCTCGAGCATGGGTAAAATCCTATAGATCCAAGGTGCCTCACTCGCAGAGAAACTTATGACAAGCATCTCAATGACACTGTGATCATGTGCATAAGAAAAGGAATGAATGACAAGCAACGAAGACCTTACATTCACATCACAAGTGACAAGGAACTGTGGGATAGCATTATAAGGACCAAGACCGGTACCTCCACTCTTCGGCTTGCTCAATATGAAATTGCCAAGGGGCAATTACAGAATTTCTGTACGGAAAAGGGTGAATCTCCCAAGCAACTACTAGAACGGCTCATGACTCTCGCCGCAGACATTGAGTCATGTGACTGTGACAAGACGCAAGATGGTTTTAATCTGACCAAGAGATTTCTTGTGGACAAGTTACTTCCTGCTCTTGCTCCGTATCACCATCAAATGGTATCGGACATGAGGCAGCACCATGGGTTTAAAGAAATGACTCCGGATGACATCATATCCACTTTCCAATTATTTGAAGAGTCAAAGGCAAATGCAACAAAGCACCTTGCCATGCATGGCACTTCAACATCAAAGATCAATCTTGCTTTGATAGCCAAGCATGAATGTGACGAAGAAGAAAGTGAAGAAGAAGAGGGTGATGATGACTGCGAAGATGGTGATGATGTTGACTCTGATGAAAGCCCATCTTTTGAGGACATTGCTCTCTTTGTAAAGAAGTTCAGTGCAGGAAAGTTCAAGGGAAGATTCCCAAAGAAGAAGGTAAGGAAATGTTATAACTGTGAGGAAACCAACCACTTCTCCAATGACTGCCCTTATGAGAAGAGAGAAGACAAACCAAGGTTTCCAAAGACCTTTGTAAAGAAGAAGTTGCCAAACCCTATGAACTCCAAGTTCAAGAGGACAGATGGAAGAGCAATGGTTGCACAAGAAGAATCAGATCCAGAAGATGTTGGTGGAGTTTCCGGAGTAGCTCAGGATACACAAAACACCTTGAGGCTAGTCAAAAAAAGTGGTGATGTTGTTCACTACAACTATATGAAGGACTACAAGGGCAACGCTCACAAGTGTTTGATGGCAAAGACTGCCATGGGAGATGAGGAAGACCAAAACTCCCATGATAAGGTCAAGGTAACTCCACGGTTAAACTCTTTCAGTCTAGCTTCTACTCCATCTGATGAGTATCTTGATGCGGAAGATCACTATGAGGATAATGACTTAGATCATCCCATGTTTGCTAAAATAAACAAACTTATGTGCTCTCCTAAAGGAAAGAAGCTCACTATGTTTCGCATACTTATGGAAATGGTGAGTAAGCACACCAATACCATTAAGGAACTCGAAACCCTCATCACTGAGGAGAAGGAAAGAAATGAAATCCTTGAGCAAAAAGTCATGTATGAGGAAGCACAAGATGATGCACTATGTTCAAAAGTAGATGAAAACCTTGATAAACATGCTAATGATCTTGCCTCCTTGAAAAAGGCTGAATCTGTGTGCAAAGAATTACTAAATGATAAAGACCGACTTGTGAACTCTCATGCTTCCCTTTCTAAGGACTGTGAGCGTCTATCCTTGTCTCTCAAAGACAAGGAAGAGAAACTCACTGTTCTTACAAAGAGCTTTGAGGCACTTAAGGTCACTTATCTTGACACTCTAGCTAAGGCCTACTCCTCACCTATTATTAATGTTGATACCTGCACTACTAACTCTAGTGGTGAACTGACATCTATCCTTGAGGAAAACTGTTCGCTAAAGGCACAGCTAGACAGAGGTCTCATGACATGTGCACAAGGACAAAAGACTCTCAATGAGATCTTAAGTCGACACAATGGAGGCTTCGCCAAGGAAGGGCTTGGGTTCAACCCAAGCACTTCCAAGAAAAGTGCATCTCCTCTGAAGTGTACCACTCCACTTAAAGAAATATTTGTACGAGAGGGACACACGGAGAAAGGTAAGGTTGTGAGTGGATCGGCCACTAGGGGTTCGTCTACTCACAACAAGGCAACCGAATTCATGCCTCCATCCTATGTACTACGCAAATCAAGGGAAGGAGAGGTCTATGCTAAATTCATTGGTCCTAGTAATGCATTCCGACTCTATGCTATTTGGGTCCCTAAGACTCTTGTAACTAATGTGAAAGGCCCCATGACAAAATGGGTACCTCAAACCAAGTCTTAATTCGTTAGAGGCTGTTTTCTCCGGAGGAGCCAAATGGGTGATCGACAGTGGATGCACCAATCATATGACCGGAGATAGTAACTTGCTCTATGACTTCATGCAAGCCATTCGACCATACATGAGCATTGTATTTGGTGGAGGGTCGAAAGGGCACGTAATTGGGTTGGGCAAGGTGGCAATCACAAATGACATGTCTATTGCAAATGTCATGCTTGTCCAATCTCTTCAATATCATTTACTTTCAGTTCGCCAATTGGCTTCTGTCGGTTATAACACATTATTTGGACTAACGGATGTGAAAGTCTTTAAGAGAGACACTCTTGAAGTGGCCTTTGTTGGAGAGTTGGATGGCAACCTTTACACGGTTGACTTCTCGAAAGAGAGCACCTTCCATACAACTAGTCTAATGGCCAAGGCCAACATGGGATGGCTGTGGCATCGCCGGCTCGCCCATGTTGGCATGAAAAATCTTCAAAGTCTCTTAAACGGCAATCACATCCTTGGACTAACAAATGTATCTTTTAAGAAAGATCGTGTGTGCAGTGCATGCATAGCTGGGAAACAACATCAATCAAGACATCCACCCAAGAACATTTTATCCACTTCGAGGCCGTTAGAGCTCCTTCATGTGGATCTGTTTGGGCCTCCTTCATGGGCAAGTCTTGGAGGGAAAAAGTATGGCCTAGTCATTGTTGATGATTACTCAAGATATACATGGGTGTTCTTTCTCAAGTCCAAGGACGAGACGAAGATCACCTTCATTGACTTTCCCAAACAAGCCCAGCGGAAGTTTGACAAGGACATCAAGGCAGTAAGAAGTGATAATGGCTCTAAGTTCAAGAACTACACCCTAGAAGAATTTCTTAGTGATGAGGGAATTGAACATTAGTACTCCGCACCTAACACCCCTCAACAAAATGGTGTGGCAGAGAGGAAGAACCGGACACTTGTGGAAATGGCAAGGTCCATGTTAGACGAATACAAGTCACCACATAGTTTTTGGGCTGAGGCCGTCAACAGAGCATGTCATGCATCAAACCGGCTCTTCCTTCGATCAATATTGGAGAAGACTCCATATGAGCTCCTAACTGGGAACAATCCCAATGTTAAGTACTTTCGTGTGTTTGGATGCAAATGTTTCATTCTCAACAAACAGGAACAGTTAGGAAAATTTCAATCCAAAACAACTGAAGGGATTTTTGTTGGCTATGGGCAAAACTCTCACGCCTACAGAGTCTACAACAAATCCATTGGATGTGTTATAGAAACCTGTGACGTGACGTTTGATGAATTTAACCGCTCCCATGGGGAGCAAGTTGATCTAAATGATGCAGGTGAAGAAGACTCCCCACAAGATATCCTAAACATGGGTGTAGGTGCACTTCTTCCCATGGAACAAAGACCCCATGATGATGATGAAAATGATGGGAGTATTTCTCATCCTCAAGACAGTTCACTGCCCGTACCTCCACAAGATACTAGCACACACATCATGCCAGTTGTTGAGGATCAAGTGGGAGAACATGTCTCTCACCCTGATCACACTCAAGAACAAGTTGATCTTCAAGAGGTAGACCAAAGTATGGGTATGTTTGATGATGAACCTCAACAGGTGCAACGCGAAGAGGAATATCTTCCTCCGCACATAAATGATCCATATGTTGAGGACGTTGATGATGGAAACGAAGTCAAACCTCGTGAAACCTTGACCTCCATCATGCCACGTGTGGTCGGTCGTGTTGATATTGATCAAATCCTCACCGGCGTGTCGGAAGGTAGAGTGACTCGTAAAAAATTAAGGAACTTTTGTGCTCACTTTCCGTTTGTCTCTAGTACCATGCCACACAGGTTTAGGATGCATTGTGTGACAATGACTGGCTCCTTGCTATGCAAGAGGAGCTAAACAGTTTTACACGCAACGAAGTATGGTCATTGGTAGAACGACCAACTGAGAAACATAATGTCATTGGAACTAAATGGATTTTCAAGAACAAGGAAGATGAGAACGGGACTGTCCTACGCAACAAGGCAAGGTTAGTAGCACAGGCGTATTCCCAAGTTGAAGGTTTGGACTTTGGTGAAACTTTCGCCCCTGTTGCTCATCTTGAGTCCATTCGCATTTTATTGGCCTATGCTGCTTTCAATGGTTTTACTTTGCATCAAATGGATGTGAAAAGTGCTTTTCTTAACGGTCCTCTACAAGAAGAGGTATATGTATCACAACCACCTGGGTTTGTTGACTCTCACCACAAAGACCATGTATATAAACTTCACAAGG
Source organism: Hordeum vulgare subsp. vulgare (assembly GCF_904849725.1). Taxonomy (NCBI): domain Eukaryota; kingdom Viridiplantae; phylum Streptophyta; class Magnoliopsida; order Poales; family Poaceae; genus Hordeum; species Hordeum vulgare. The sequence goes on from NC_058523.1 coordinate 370,078,421, forward strand.
CTCTGTATGGCCTCAAACAAGCACCCCGTGCTTGGTACGATCATCTTAAGAAGTTCCTACTCGATGATGGCTTTGTGGTGGGGGTGATCGATCCCACTCTTTTTACTAAGAGGGAAAATGGTGATTTGATCTTATGCCAAATCTATGTAGATGACATCATTTTTGGTTCTCCTAACATCCATTTATGCAAGAAGTTTGCGGCCTCCATGACCAAGACCTTTGAGATGTCACTCAACACGGACTTGAAGTTCTTTCTTGGTTTCCAAATACAACAATTTCAAGAAGGGATTTTCTTGTCTCAAACTAAGTACCTCAAGGACATTCTTGAAAAATTTGATATGACAAATGCTAAACCAATGAAGACACCCATGCCCACCGATGTAGTTCTAAATGAAGACACAAACGGTATTCCTTTTGACCCATCTACTTACCGCTCCATGATTGGTTTGCTACTTTATCTTTGCGCATCTAGACCGGACATCATGTTAAGTGTAGGCATACGTGCTAGATTTCAAGATTCCCCTAGGGAAAGCCATCACACGGCGGTTAAGCATATTCTTAGATACCTTGTTCCCACCCCAAAGTTAGGCTTATGGTACCCTAAGGATGCAAAGTTTGATCTTATTAGGTATTCCGATGCGGATTGGGCCGGTGATAAAGTGGGACGGAAATCCACTTCCGGTGCATGTCAGTTTCTTGGACGCTCCTTGGTAAGTTGGTCCTCGAAAAAGCAGAACTGTGTTTCTCTCTCCACGGCCGAGGCCGAATATATTGCAGCCACAAGCTGTGCAACCCAACTGCTATGGATGAGGCAAACACTAAAGGATTATGGTATCACGTATCGACACGTTCATCTTCTCTGTGATAATGAAAGTGCCATAAAGATCTCCGAGAACCCCATTGATCACCCTCACACAAAACATATTGATATTAGGTATCATTTCTTGAGAGATCATGTGCAAAAGGGTGACATTGATATTACCCATGTGGGTACCGACATGCAGTTAGCCGACATTTTCACCAAGCCACTTAGCGTTGCTAGGTTCTGTCAACTTAGGCGTGAACTTGGTATCTTGGATCTTGACAACATATCTTGAAACCTTGCACACATACACACACTCACATTATGTTTGTGTCTTGATGTGGGCATGCATTTAGGGGGAGTGAGTCTTAATTTTCTGTTTTTAAAGCTTACAATGTACGCATAAATCAATTTATGTCCCCAAGTAGTACATGTAATGCTTGTAGGCTACTATGTTCGTACCTTATGTGAGAAACCATGCAAGTCATCATCTCATCATCAAAACCAAAAAATCCAGAATCAGCCTCTGCCTCCTCCTCCCTCTCGGACGTCCGCCATGTCTCGGACGTCCGGCGGCAAATTCCCTTCCGGTCGTCCGACGCCACAATCCCCTCCGGACGTCCTACGCCTGTCGGACGTCCGACGCCTCGGGCCTATATATATAGCTGGGCGCGGGGGCTGGGCTCTTGCCCTAACCCTCAGCGCCCCTTTTCCCTACCACAGCCGCCGCCGCCAGCTCGAGGAGCTCCCGCCTGCGCCGCCAAACTCGAGATCGGGCCGATCTCCTCCGTGGATCCTCCACTTCTTCCTCCTTCTTCCTCGCGGGATCCGTCTTCAGGTCATTCCTCCGTCTCCTTTCGCGGTTGTTTTGGTTCTCTCTCTCTCTCTCCCATGTATCTCCATGTTCGTTCCTCATTTGGGGATTTTTCATCCGCGTAGGTTTTTGTGCTCCATGGGCAAGACCAAGCACAACGCTCGGAAGACCGTGGCTGGCTCATCATCTCGCGCCCCTACTAGCACGGGGTCAGAATCGGATGAGCCACGTCGTCCCTTCAAACGGACTGCCTGGCGTTCTCCGTCTCCACAACTCCCCTCGTCGTCTGATGGTGATGACCCCGACTTCGAGGAGGAGCTCGCCGCCGAGGACCTTCCTGACCAGCACGTCGATCGAAGGTCCAAGCCAAAGCCCGGGACTCGCAGGGCGTCCTACATGCCACCACCTCCTCCTGCCCAGCCCGCAGGTGAAGCTCGCCGCATCTCACTAGAACCTCCTGCTACTTTAGGTCGTGCAATCACGAACTTCACCACACTTGGCGCAGATTCATACCTCACTTTCCACCGTGACATTGATCAATACGCCGTTGTACGTGACTCTACGGACTCACGTTTCCACACACACGTCCAGGCGGACATTTTTACCACAGTCATAGTTCCTAAGGGGTTATCTATTCCTCTCTATATTGATGTTGAGCATATTCGCATGCACCCTGCGAAATATCCGGGTGCCATTGAGCTTATTGAGGAATCGGGGCTTGCCGCCCCGTTTTCCTTTCATCGCGACTTTAATGCTGCTGCCATTCACCAGTTCTATGCCACATGCCACTTTGGTCCAAACCACACTGTCAGCAGGATCACCTCTGACGTTCGATTCACAGCTTCTTATGATACATTTGTTGCCGCACTTGGTTTCCCCAATTCCGGCTTCAAAATACATAGGGATGATCCTAAGCATGCGCATAAGTCCATTGACGCGTGTGGGTACCTTCTCAAACCACTAAGTGAGCTTGATGCCGATGAACGCCTGAAGGACCCTAACCAGGTATCCATCTGGCGATCACCTTACTTCATCATTTTTCAGTGTCTCATCCGCACCATCTATCCCAAGATGGGTGATAAGGGCTCTTGCAGTGGCTATTGTATTGACATCATGTCTCACTTGTTCGAGCACCCTAAGGGAAAAATTAATGTGCCTCATTTTCTATGGCATGAGATTCGGCTTGCTAGCTTTCAGTACAAGCGAGCCTTTCCTCATGCCCCCTTCATCCAGGCTCTTATTAATCATGTAGCTGATTTATGTGTGGCTGTCACTCACACACATCGCAAGTGGGTCATTCCCGCTCACATGGCAGATAACTATGCTCACAAGAAAACCCCCTCATCCTCCACATCCACTCGCCGCACTGCTGCCCGGTCTGCCACCCCCTCATCTAGCTCCGCTCCTCTCGGTCGCATTGCCAAATTCCTTGGCAAGGCACATTCTGCTTTGATGAAGGCCATCTCTTTCCAGTGTGGCCAAACCCATGATGTGGTTTCTCGCTTAGTCTCCTTCAAGAATGCCCTCAAGGCTCGTCTGAGAGCCTCGGGCGCTCTTGATGTGAGTGATGATGAGGCCACTCCTGCTGCTCCTCCTACTGATTTTAGCTTCCCATCTGGTCCTGAGTGGGCTGATTTCCTTGACGAGGCTGGTGGCAGTGGCTTGCCTGATGATGATGATGATGATGCTGATGAGCTCTGAGCGTGGTTGTTGCTATTGTTGTCTCCCTTTTTGGTACTTGGTGCCAAAGGGGGAGTAATGTATCGTAGTTCTTTTTTAGTCTTTGGAGATCTAATGTAATGGATAAACTCATGTATGGCTACTTATGAATGATTGTGATTTGCTATGGATTGCTATGATATCATCATAGACTATTATGTTTTGCTCCACTACTTCTATGATGATCTATTATGTTTCTATGATGATCTATTATCTTTACATGTTGATCCACTGGAGCTTCGATATTCTATCATGCATATACTAAGGGGGAGCTCAGTACTAAATATCTCCTAGGCTATAATGTATAAATCCTTTTGAGACCTATGTATATGTTGTCATCAACTACCAAAAAAGGGGAGATTGAAAGTGCATGCTATGCCCCTAATCGACTTTTGGTGTTAATGACAACACATACATAGGAAACTAATCCTATTTGTTGAGTGTATCTCAGGATGGAAAGTATTTTAGTAAATTGAGAATTATGTGCCAAAGGTTGTCTGAGAAGATTGGGATTTATATTTCGAGAAGGCTCGGGATTATGAAAAGATGATGTAGACTAGCCTTTTGAGTTTACTGATATTGAGTATAGGGATCCCGCACTATTAAGAGGGGATCACAGGTTTTGTGATGAACTTGCTCATACCACATCTTCACTGTCATACCCAATGCCACATATTCTCCACTCTGTTCTTATCTCAAAATAGGTTTATTGCCTCGGACATCCGGCTCCCTCCGGACGTCCGAGGTCCGGACGACCGGCGGGCTTCGGAAATCCGGAGCCCTTCACCAGAAGTTTGTGAGTCATATAACTCGGAAATCCGGCTTCCTCCGGACGTCTGAGGGCCGGACGACCGGCAGGCTTCGGAAATCCGGAGCCCTTCACCAGAAGTTTGTGAGTCGTATAACTCGGAAATCCGGCTTCCTCCGGACGTCCGAGGGCCGGACAACCGACAGGCTTCGGAAATCCGGAGCCCTTCTCCAGAAGTTTGTGGTTCATATAACTCGAAAATCCGGCTCCCTGCGGACATCCGAGGTCCGGACGTCCGACCAGCCCCGGAAATCTGGAGCCCTTCACCAGTAGAACATGAGCTCTATAACTCGGATTTCCGGCTCCCTCCGGACGTCCGAGGTCCGGACATCCGTTCCTCTTCGGAAATCCGGAACCAGCCACGAGTAGCAGTTGAGTCAAATAACCCGGAATTCCGGTCCTGTCCGGACGTCCGGTCACTGTTCAATACACAATATTTTCAGCCATATCTACAAGCCTCGGACGACCGACCCCTGTCGGACGTCTGACCCCTTGCGGACGCCCGGACGTCCGGCAACTGTCGGACGTCCGGACCCTGTGTGACTTAAAGTGCCCCCAATGGCTGGATTTCACTCCCCACTATATATACTCTTCTCCCACCTCGGGAAAGGGTGTTCAACATAGCTAGAATACACCCAAGAACACCTTTCCTCTCACTCACTCTTGTCTACACCAAATCCTAGATCCCAAGAGCGTTTGTGAGTCCCTTTGAGTGTTGTTCCAATCAAAAGATAGATCGTCTCCCTCTCCTCCTGCCCACCAAAGTGATTTGTGATTTGAGCAAGTTTGGAGAAATCCCCGTGATCTTGTTACTCTTGGAGGTTGGAGACTCCTAGGCGGTAGGAGTCTTCGGAGAGGAATCAAACCATTGTGATATCCCCCGGAAAGTTTGTGAAGGTTTGGAAGCCACCTCAAGGCTTACCACTAGTGGTTGAGAAACGCCTTCGTGGAGTTATCTCAAAGGGAGAATAGGGTGAGCGTTCGTGGCGTTGGTATGCCTTCGTGGTAACATCCTCCCCTCTAACGGTGACGTAGCTTCCCTCCAAGGAAGTGAACATCGGGATACATACTTGTCTCTCTTGGAGTTTCGGTTATTCCTAACCCTAACTCTCTACTTGTGTTAATCCTTATTACGTACTTGTATTTGATTATTGTTTACCGCTTGTCTTACCTCACTCTAAATAGCTTACTCCTTGTCATAGGAATTATTAGGCTTACACTCATATTCCACACTTTTGCCTAAAATTGCTAAGTAATTATTAAAATTTGGATTTGTACCTATTCACCCCCCCTCTAGGTCCATCTCGATCCTTTTCAGTTGTGTGGATAGGATTGGGGACAGGTGGCACGTGGCGCGGCAACGGTCGTAACTTCCAACTGTGAAAGTCCTCATGTCTCTCATGTTCCTCACTTGAAGGATTTAGTATGTGTAGGTTTAAGTTGAGCATCATGAGGAAATCTTTCCTTAATATTATCTCAACCCCCTTTAACAGTACGGTGTTCCTATGACTCAAGAATCTAGAAAATGAAACGGAAAGAGTAAATCTTCAAGCTTCAAAGTCTTCACACCATTTTCTTCGGGTCACACCAAATTCCTAATCTTCAATGTCTTCATGAGGAATTGCTAATTCTTCGCTATCAAAGTCTTCAAGGAATGACCAAAGTCTTCACCCGAAGACATACATTTTTAGGGGTCGATATTCTGCGAATAACTCAAACTCCTCCGTGACTTATAGAACTTGTGTACACTCACAAACATATCAATCTCTTATCCTAGAAGTCTTCAATCTGCCAAAATCACTAAGGGGCACTAGATGCACTTACAATCTCCCCCTTTTTGGTGGTTGATGAAAAATATGTTAAGTTTTCATATGGAATAAAATTATGAAGTGTAAGTACATAGTTTGTGGAATTTGATTGCAAGATATACAGAAACTGCCCCCAAAGATGTGCATGTTTGAAGAATTTCCTTTGGATTGCAAATGCACATTGATGATTTATATCATGGACATATCCCCTTATATCTTCTAATTTATGCATGCATTTAACATATAGTATAAGAAATTTGAAATGCATGATGAAAAATGGTGTCTGACGAATTTCAGCATGCATGCATTTAATCAACTTGAGGAATAAGCATGCGAGGAAAAACGTTCAAAAGTGTGAGACCACAACCGGGCTTTAAGTTACAACTCATTATAGCAAAAACTTCAGAAGAACGAGAGTTTGTAACTTAATAAAGTTTATAATGTCCCATAAAGTAGACATGCTTGAAGACTAACTTAGATTTTCCACCTTTGTCTTCAAGTGACGAAAAGGGTCAAAAACTGAGGACTAATTCCCTTGAAGAAATTCACTTCTAAGTTGGATGAGAAGCGTTGGGGTCAGCCGTTGCAGCAGTGTCATCAATGTCTTCACCTTCGTTGGTGGTGCGCATTGAAGAAAATGAGATGACCACCAGTTGAGGAACATGGATCTTCTTGAACTTCTTCTTTGGAGGCCAGGACCAGTCAATGTCTTGCTGGAACTCCATATAGTGAGTTCCTCAGGGGTCTCGAGGTGATATAGAATGGCCCATGTGCGATCAAAGATATCATGAAGATAAAAGTGATTTGTCTTCACTGCATTCCTGGTTGCGTTGAGGTCTTTCACAATTTCTCCAACCTGACGCTTGACCCATTTGTGGTTGCGATCAACCTTCTGATGAAGACTTAGCACTAGATCACGGTCAGTCATCACGCGTGGTGCAGTTGGGCTTGGTGGTTCTAGTGATGGAGTATCATCATTGGTGGAGTATGATGCTGCTTTACGAAATTGGCCATCAAGGAGCTGAGTGCCTTCATCAAACACTCATTTTCCTTTGCCATCTATTTCATAAAAGGATCTCTTGACGACTTCAGTTAGAGGCACGTAAGTCTGGTGGTTTGAAATGTCGGCCTTGTAAGGAATTCCAGACCTCTTTTTGATGAATCTCATGATTGATGGAGCGTAAGGCTTCAGATCAAATGGTGAGAGAGTAGAGTGGGACAATGTCATGAGGAAGAAATCATGAAGGTTTATGGGGATTCCATGCATGATGTGAAAGAGCAAGTTCTTCATGATGCTCACAATTTCTTCCTCATTTGAGTCATGGCCCTTGATTGGCAGAAGGTTTTGGACACGATGCGATAGACTGTCCTTGGCACATAGATCAATTCCTTTGCAAGGAATTTGGTCCTTGGTGGCTTACCAGGTGCCACTGGATTTATGAGGACTTGCATATAATGATCGCCCAGTTCAGGTTCCTCATAGACGCATCTGGCTCCTTTTGAGGGAGTTGGCACAGGAAGAGCCTGAAGTAATTCAGTTGCAGGTGCTTTGAAGTGTGTATCCTGTGTCATCCAGTCCAGAACCCAAGTGTTGACATCTTTGGGATCTCCTGAAAGGTGAAGTGTAGCATAGAACTGAAGAATTATTTCTTCATTCCAGTCACAGATGTCATAGCAAAAGGGCAGCGGTCCGGAATCGTGAAGAACTCTAAGAACTGGTTCATAGGAAGGACATTCCTCCATATCTGCATGAGGAATGTGCATATGAAGAAAGACATTTTCCTTATCGAAGAGTACATCATGGTAGTAGTTCATCTGGTTGTGGGTTCAAAATCTGTTGTGCTTGAACTGAGGAGATTCATATAGACTAGGGCCAATGAAGTAATGATGTTCATCGAAGAATTGGGCCCTGTCAAACTTTGGCCTTTTCTTTTGTAGGGTTTGATACCCTTTGGTTGAAGATTTGGCTTGAAGCGGCTTCCAAGTCTTTGGGTATTTCCGGCTTGAGGAATTAGCCACCACAACTGTTGTTTGAGGATTTTTATCATGTGGTCCACGAGCAGATTCTTCATTTTGTGCCGGAGCAGTGAATTCAGGCATACGCTCTTCAGTGTGAGGAATATGCTGAGCTAGTGTATCAGTTGCGGGCACAACATTTTCTTTAGCTTTTGCATTTTCATCAGTTGTTGCAGTTGATTCTTGTTCCGGAGTAGACTTCACAGGACAGCTCTTTTCTTTAGAGCCAGTCAAAACTACAGTGGATGCGGGAGATTCATGCACTTGAGGAATTGGAGGGACCATTGGCGAGTTTGGATGAGTGTGTTCCCAAAAGTCATCATGTATCAGAGGTGTGTTGCAGCCAATGTCCACATCATCCTCCTTTTCTTCAGCAGTCATCTTAGGGTTCTGAGGAGGAGGAGTTGAGGCTTGAGGAATTTGATCAGCTTTGATTTCCTCATCAATGGGTGTGGACGCAACAGAGTGATTTTCTTCCATTTCCTTATCCCTTTCTTGAATGACATCCTCCGCACCAACGGGTACAATCATGTAGGAAGATGCAACACTGAGAGGAGTTGCATCAATTGGAGTAGATGAAGAGGTTGTCAAAGTATTCACGCGTTTTGCTTCTGACGAATTTGAAGTTGTTGATGTCTTTCTCTTCTTGGCTTCTTTTTCAGGTGTTTTTGTTTTCTTCACTTCTGATGCAGAAAGAAGTGTGATTTTCTTCACCTTTGAAGAATTTGGTGAGGGAGCATTTTCTTCAAGCATTGCATATTCACTTGCGGGCCTGGCAGATTCATCAGCAGCTTCATCAGCTGCAGGTTTATCAAGAGCAGGTGCATCAGGTGTATGTTCTTCACTTTCATCAGCCAAGTGTACAGTGTAGCTGGCCTGAGTAATTGATGGTTGTGTTGGGGTTGCAACCCTATTGCCGTACTCTACAATGGCTTCAGTATCAGCCTTGTAGAATCTGACTTTGACTCCCTTCTTGTCAGCATGAAGGCTTATGAATTTCTCACTGAGGGTTTTTATCTCAGCTTGAGTGGAGACAAGTTGCTCTGGCATCAAGGTTAGAAGATTTTGCTGCAAATACTTCTCCTTTTGAACCTTTTCTTTTTGAGCTTGTTTGGCTTGCTAGCCCTTCCATTTTTCTTCATTGATGAATGAGGCCACCATGTGACTGGGTCCATGTGGAAGCTTCAAATCATCAATGCGTGTGTTGGGATCTTTGTACCAAAGATCGATGAAATCTAGTACCACCTTTGGATCTAGTGCGAGGGGAATGGTGGTACCTTTAGCTTGTGCGGCCCTTTCTTGTTTGTTTCTGATGATGGTTGTGAGTGTTTCATCATCATATTCATCATCTACCTCTGATGCAGAGGGAACATTGAGGACAACTCTATTCGGGCTAGGCCTTGTTCCTCGCCCAGCAGTCATATTTGCCTCCAGTATGCCACTTGAGGATTTGTGTGTCGTGCCAGAGGCAGATGGTTTTGAGGGAATTGGGATCCATGTTGGTTGCTGACTAGACTGGGGCTGCACAGGAAGTGAAGATTTTGCTGGAGTTGAGGACTTTCCAGCAACGGTTGGAGTTGTGCGAGGAATTTGCTGTTTGGATAGTGCTGTTGAGGACTTTGGCTTGACACCTAATTTCTTCATCAGTGCCTTCTTGGGAGGTTGTTCAATGGCATAAGCCTCAGCAGCAGAGGAGGAAGCCGCAACAGCTGCAGCAGCAGAGTCCTCATAGAACTTCGTCACAACTTCTTTGGCAGTTTTGCCAAATACTTGGCTTTTTCCTTAGGATAGTCTTCAATAGTGACCATGCTTGACGGATGGTCACTTTGTTGATGTCCCAGAGGAGGTCTGATGCAAGGAGGCTTGATGGAGAACTTCCTCACATACTTGGGAGTGACATACTTGTATTTCTTCCACTCCTGAGCACATCTCCTTTTAATCCTTTGAAGCCTGATCTTGCGCTTGGCAGAGGTTTCCTTCCCATGAATCTCTTCATCGGGTGTGCAATAATCAGTATAGATGTCATCGGGAATCTCAAAGGCAGTGTTCTGCTCTGGCTTCTTGCCACCCTTCTCTTTCTTGTCGTCCTCCATTTTTTCAGTTGAGGACTTTGTCGAGGAATTTGAATTATGGAGGAATCTGATGACGCCGGCAGATTTTCTTCAACAAACGCTGCAAATGAATTAAGTTGATGGGAACCTAGTGATTCATCAGTTGATATTTTGTACTTGTGAACACAGTATAGGTGCGAAGAATTTGGAGAGGTCATATGCGTTCTCAGATTTGAGGAATTTTAAAAATGACTCAAGGTGAGGAATTTGACTAATACAGTGTTGACGAATTTCGCTAAGCATTCTCATCTTGGGTTCCAGAGTTCTGCAGATTCAAAAATTTACACAATTGAGGAATCTCGTGAAGAATTTAGTAACTTAGAGAAATTCATCAGGTGTTCTAGCCATGGATGTGTTCATCTGAAGGATTTTATGAGGAATAACAGATTTTATAGATCTAATGAAAATATATGGATCAACATGGGCAGTAAAATTAGATTTTAATTACCCTGTGTGAAAACACGACGAACTGAGTAAGTGAAAACGGAAGCTCGTTAGTTCAGATCTCTAGTGCCCAAGTTTGGCGACTGAAGACAGCTACGGCGACGATGGTGGGAGATGATCTGTAGTCCGCATGGGTCTGGTGACGGCTAGGTCGAGGCAGCAAAGCTGTTCGTCATCGGCGATGAAGATTTCCAGTAGCGGCGCTAAGGTAGAGCTCGAGCGGGGGAAGATGAAAGCAAGAGGAAGAGTTTTCACTGAAGGGGCTAGGAGGCTATTTATAGCCGAGGTGCAAACAATGTGGAGCGAAACTTTTGGACCGAGCTGCCCCTGCCCTTTCCTCTCCACTTGACACACGTTACCCACGTATGATATGGTGGAGATAGTGGAGATCATGGTTATCCTATCGTGAGTAGTGGGTGCAGTTAGAGTGGTAACGGCTGAAAAATTGAAGTTTGAAAATTTTGAGGATTTTGTAGCAAAGTCCTCACCTCACAAGGACTCAGTGAGGACTTTGAACAAGTGTCAATTAGAACGCATATGAAGAATTGAGAACAGTTTGGGTTGAGCTTAGCATAGAGGGGATACGAGTCCAATCACATTCACTTAGATGAAAAACCAACTTCAAAACTTAGCAATAAGTGAATGTTGTTGAGGACATTGAAAGCTTATATATATAGTCAACGAAGATCATCTTAGAAAAATTTCAAGATTTTGAGAACTTTTGAAGACTTTGAAAATTTGAGGAATTTGCAAAAAGTCTCAGTTTTGAAGAATGTCAACTTTGAAGAATTTCGACTTGAATAATTTCAAATGTTGGTGGTGGCGTGACCAACCATATAAGAATGATGATTTCAGGCACCGCATACAATTGTCGTAGGGACCTCAAAATCAAATTATTCATTAATTTCTTCACAGTTAGTGTGTTATTCTTCATTGATTGAAGAAAAACGTTACTTTGTGTGTTGTGCATGTGAATCATCAATTTTGCATAAGTGTTAGGATGTGTGCCTTTTCACAGAACATTCAAAGATTCTAGAATATTTAGCTCACACGTCGACTTGCAAAACCTTTTCTCATCCAATGGATTAGTGAAGATATATGTTGGCTGGCCTTCAATCTTCACATGGTCGATGACGATGTTGCCCTTGAGTAAATGATCATGAAGAAAATGATGATGCATCTGGATGTGCTTCGTCTTTGAGTGTTGTACTGGGTTGTAGGCAATCTTGATTGCACTCTCATTGTCGCAGTAGAGGGGCACATTCTTCATGTTGATGTCGTAGTCCTTGAGGGTTTGCTTCATCCATAGCAGTTGAGCATAGCAAGATCCAGCAGCAATGTATTCAGCTTTAGCAGTGGAGAGTGATACGCAGTTCTGCTTCTTTGAGGACCAACACACAAAGGATCATCCAGGAAATGACATGTGCCTCATGTTGACTTGCGGTCCACACGGTCACCACCATAATCACAATCATAATATCCAACAAGGTGAAGATTTGAGCCCTTGGGGTACCATAATCCAAGTGTTGGTGTGTGAGCTAGATATCGAAGAATATGTTTCACAACCTTATGGTGTGATTCCTTCGGTTTTGCTTGGAAACGTGCACACATGCAAACACTAAGCATAATGTGTGGCCTAGACGCACATAGGTACAATAAAGATCCAATCATAGAGCGATATACCTGTTGATCGAAATCTGTACCATTTTTGTGAGTGGAGAGGTGACCATTGGTAGGCATGGGAATTTTGACGCCTCTGCATTCATTCATGCTGAATTTCTTCGGGATATCCTTGAGGTATTTCTCTTGAGATATGAAGATGCCATTGCATTGTTGATGAATTTGAAGCTCTAGGAAGAATTTCAGCTCCTCCGTCATGGACATTTGGTATTCTTTACCCATCATGTAGGCAAATTCATGACTGTAACATTTGTCAGCACAACCAAAGATGATATTTTCCACATATATTTGGCATACAAATACTTCATTATCATAGGACTTTGTGAAAAGAGTGGGATTGAGTGAATCGGGTTTGAAACCTTTCTTCACTAGGAATTCCTTCAATGTATCATACCACCCCCGAGGGGCTTGCTTGAGGCCAAAGAGTGCCTTTTTGAGTCCAAAGAATTTTCACATAGAGCTTCAAATCCCATATACAAATAGCTTCAAAACCTGGGGGCTGAGCAACATATACTTCTTCCTCAAGCTTACCATAGAGGAATGCACTTTTCACATCTATTTGATATAGTGTAATATTGTGATGGTTAGCATAAGCAAGTAATATACAAATAGCTTCAATTCTAGCAACAAGTGCAAAACTTTCATCAAAGTCAATTACTTCAACATGTGTGTAGCCTTGGGCTATAAGTCGTGCCTTGTTCCTCACAACCTAACCATCCTCATCTTGTTTGTTTAGGTAGATCCACTTGGTGCCGATGATATTGTGCATGCAAGTATCAGGTCTTTTGACGAGTTCCCAGACGTCATTCGGCTTGAATTGAAGAAGTTCATCTTGCATGGCTTGAGTCCACTCAGGTTCCATGAAGGCTTCATCAACTTTTGAGGGTTGTGTGATAAACACAAAGGAGAAATGCGCACAAAAGTTAACTAAATGTGAGGCTTTTGAGCGAGTTATGGGACTTGGCGCATTGATGTCATTGAGGATTTGGTCAATTTCCACTTCATTTGCAATCCTCGGATGCGTAGGTTGAAGACTTTGGTTGGGCTGAGGAATTTGATATGGAGCAATTTCCTCAGGTGCACCCACTTAAGTTTCATCATTTTTGGGGACGACTTCTTCAACGGGAGGTTGTTACTTAGTAGGAATGATATCTTCAGTAACCTTGTGCTTAATAGCTTCCTCAGGAGTCAATTTATCTCGCACAGGAGGCAGTTGCTCTCTTTGCGAGCCAATAGTTTCATCAAACCGCACATCTAGAGTTTCAACAACCTTGTTGTGATAGGTGTTGAAGACTCTGTAGGTGTGCGATTCCTTTCCATAAGATAGCATAAAACCCTCATGTGCTTTTGGTGCAAATTTTGAGCTATGGTGAAGATCTCCAATCCAGCATCTTACACCGAAGACTTTTAAATAACTTACATTGAGTTTCTTGTCAGCGAGGTGTTCGTATGGAGTCTTCTTGAGGAATTTGTGAAGATATACCATGTTGATGATTGCTTCGGGCCAAAACTGACGAGGAGACTGATATTCTTCAAGCATAATCCGAGCCATTTCAACCAGAGTCCTGTTCTTGCACTAAACGATGCCATCCTGTTGAGGGTTGTAAGGAGCAGACAATTTGTGAGTAATACCAAGCCATATAGAGTTGCTGCATTGTTAGTGTAGTATAATGAGTAGGTCCAAAGATATCCATATGAAGCAATTCAAACGGACGAATAGTAGTCATGATAGTCTTCGAGGGGTGTTTGGATCTGGTCATCTTTCCATACTCACAAGCCCCTCACAGATGGTCCTTGAGGAATTTGAAGGTTTCGATGCCAATGACATTCTTGTTCTTCACTAGTGTGTGCAAATTCCTCATGCCTAAATGACCAAGTCGTCGATGCCATAGCCAGCGCTCTGAGGTTTCTGCTAGTAGACATGTGGCTGGCTGAGGACCTGTAGAGAGATCAACAATATACAAGTCTCCTCTCCTAAATCCTTCAAATTATTTGGATTTGTCAGATTCCATTATGACTACACATCTAAATTTTCCAAATATGACAATCATATCAAGATCACAAAGCATTCAAACTGACATGAGGTTCAACCCAAGGGATTTGTCAAGCATGACTTGGTCCATGAGTTAACCACCCTACCAAGTCTCAATACTTTGTTTGTACCTTTGTCAGCGTAGGTGATATATTTCAGTGGTGATGGAGTCAGTAGCATGCTCATCAATAAGCTTGTATCACCATTCATATCATTTGTACACCCACTGTCAAGAACCCACTCTGTGGTCTTGGGTTGGTCATCCTTTGAACCTTTTTTCCTTCAAGCAATAGGTGGGAGCAAAGTCGGCATCATAGTCATCAATGTCGTTGACGTTGTCATTTTCTTCAAGGTTGAAGATGGACTTGTTGATGAATGTGGTAGCAAGTGCCAGACTTGCCACACTAGACTCTAACTCCACTTCAGAACCTTCCTCTTCATCACATTCCTCAGATTATTCTTCAAAATCCATTTCCTTGCCAATTAGTGTCCGAGCCTTTCTGAAACTGGTCTTCATGTGCGATGAGGACTTTGAAGATTTCTTATTTTTCTTTGATTCATCAAAACTATCATCCTTGTACTTCTTCTTCTTTGATTCCTTCGCCCAACAAGGAGAATCAGCAATGTAGTGACCAGATTTCTCGCATTTATGGAAGGTTCTTTTCTTGTAGTCCTTAGGTGAAGATTATGATTTCCTCATTTCTCTTCTTGAAGACTTTCCGAACTGGACATGCCTTGAGAACTTCTGGAATTTCCTCACGAGCATAGCAACTCCTCACCAAGTTCTTCAGAATCACCAAGACTGCAATCAAATTCCTCTTCTTCAAATGAGGAAACAGCCTTTGCCTTCAGCGCATGAGGTCTTGAATAGCTTGGTCCATAAAGGTCTCTCTTCTGTTCTTGTTGGAATTCATGAGTATTGAGTCTCTCAAGTATATCAGCAGGATCAAGCATCTTGTAGTCTCTTCGTTCTTGAATTCATCAGTACCACTGTGTCAAATGATGGATCAAGGGATAGTAGTAGTTTCTTCACAACTTCATGGTCAGTGATGTCTCTGTGTCCAAGTACCTGAAGCTCATTGGAGATGTCAGTGAGGCGATCAAAGGTATATTGGCAGCTTTCATTATCCAGTCTCTTGAAGTGATTGCGACGAACATCAACTCGAGAGTCACGTTGTGTGGAGACTCCCTCATTGACCTTGGACAGCCTTTCCGGGATAAGCTTTGCAGAGCCCAAAGCACTCACTCTACCATACTGACCTTTGCTCAGAGGGCCACAGATGATATTCTTTGCTTGTGAGCCGAGTTGCTTGAATCTCTTCACAACAACGACAGTGATAGTTGAGGTGACAGAGAGAACACCATTTTCCACAATATAACAGAGATCGTTGTCAATTGCTTCAAGGTGCATTTGCATCTTGTTCTTCCAGTAGGGGAAATCCTTTCCTTCAAAGGTAGGACAACCCGCAATAACCTTGATCATACCCGCGGTCGACATAACTAAAACTCCAGGCGGTTAACCCAAAATCACACAAAACAAGGGAGTACCTTGCTCTAATACCAACTGAAAGTATGTTATATCATCTAGAGGGGGGTGAATAGGTGATTTTACAAATTCATCAGTGAGGAAATTCCTATTGAAGAAAGTCCTCAGTCATGAACTGAGTGCAGCGGAAATAGTAATTAAACAGTGCTGGAAATATGCCCTAGAGGCAATAATAAAGTGGTTACTATTATATTTCCTTGTTCATGATAATTGTCTATTGTTCATGCTATAATTGTGTTAACCGGAAACCGTAATACATGTGTGAATACATAGACCACGACATGTCCCTAGTTAGCCTCTAGTTGGCTAGCTCGTTGATCAATAGATGGTCATGGTTTCCTAGACATGGACATTAGATGTCATTGATAACGGGATCACATCATTAGGAGAATGATGTCATGGACAAGACCCAATCCTAAGCATAGCACAAGATCGTGTAGTTCGTCTGCTAGAGCTTTTATAAAGTCAAGTGTCATTTCCTTAGACTATGAGATTGTGCAACTCCCGAATACCGTAGGAGTGCTTTGGGTGTATCAAACGTCACAACATAACTGGGTGATTATAAAGGTGCACTATAGGTATATCTGAAAGTGTGTGTTCGGTTGTGCGAACCGAGACTGGGATTTGTCGCTCCATGAGACGGAGAGGTATCTCTGGGCCCACTTGATAATGCATCACCATAATGAGCTCAATGTGACTAAAGAGTTAGCCACGTGATGATGTGTTACAGAACGAGTAAAGAGACTTGCCGGTAACGAGATTGAACAAGGTATAGGGATACCGATGATCGAATCTCGGGCAAGTATCATACTGGTAGGTAAAGGGAATTTCATACGGGATTAAGTGAATCCTAGACATCACGGTCCATCCGATAAGATCATCGTGGAACATGTGGGAGCCAACATGGGTATACAGATCCTGCTGTTGGTTATTGGCTGGAGAGATGTCTCGGTCATGTCTGCATGGTTCCTGAACCCGTAGGGTCAACACACTTAAGGTTCGGTGATGCTAGAGTTGTTATGGGAATTGTACATGTGGTTACCGAAGGTTGTTCGGAGTCCTGGATGAGATCCCGGACGTCACGAGGAGTTCCGGTGGTAAAGATTTATATACGGGAAGGGCAGTTTTGGTCGCCGGAAAGGTTTTGAGGTTTATCGGTATTGTACCGGGACCACCGAATGGGTACCGGGGGTCCATCGGGAGGGTCCACCTGTCATGGAGGGATACATGGGCAAAAAGTAGAAGGGAACCAGCCCTTGGTGGCTGGTGCGAGCCGAGGAGGAGTCCCAAGGCACACAAGGGGCCAAACCCTAGGGCGTGGGGGCTGCCTTGGGTGGCAAGCCACCCCCTAGGGCGCCACCCCTCCTCCATCTAGGGCTGCCGCACCACCTAGGGTTTCCCTAGGGGTGGCCGCAACCCCTCTCCCTCCTCCTATATATAGTATAGGTATTGGGAGGGCTGCATACACACGTCTCTCTCTGTCCCTCGGCGCAGCCCTACCTCTCCACCTCTCCTCCTCCGCGGTGCTTGGTGAAGCCTTGCCGGTTTGCCACAAACTCCATCGCCACCACGCCGTCATGCTGCCGGAGTTCTCCCTCAACTTATCCTCCCTCTTTTCTGGATCAAGAAGGAGGATATGTCCCCGGGCTGTAGGTCTGTTGAACGCGGAGACATCGAACGTTCGGTGTTTGGATCGGATCGCCGCGAGTACGACTCCATCAACCATGTTCATAGTAACGCTTCCGCTTTGTGATCTTCAAAGGTATGAAGATGCACTCCCTCTCTCTCGTTGCTAGCATCTCCTAGATTGAACTTGGTGACATGTAGGATTTTTTTTGAATTATACTAGTGCAATCTTTTTTCGGCGGTATTGTGGGATGAAGCAGCCCGGACCGACTTTACACGTACGCTTACGTGAGACTGGTTCCACCCCGTGACATGCACTTGTTGCATAAGGTGGCTAGGAGGTGTCTGTCTCTCCCACTTTAGTCAAATTGGATTCAATGAAAAGGGTCCTTATGATGGGTAAATAGCATTGGCATATCAACATTGTGGTTGTTACATACGTAAGAAGCGTTCTTGCTAGAAACCCAAATCAGCCACGTAAAACTTGCAACAACAATTAGAGGACGTCTTACTTGTTTTTGCAGGGAATTCTATGTCATGTGATATGGCCAAAATGATGTGATGAAATATATGTGATGTCTGAGATTCATTATGTTCTTGTAATAGGAATCACGACAACCGGCAGGAGCCATAGGAGTTGTCTTAAATTATTGTATGACCTGCGTGTCAACCTAAATATCGCCATATGTTTACTTTACTTTATTGTTAACTGTTAGCCATAGTAGTAGAAGTAATAGTTGGCGAGACAAGTTCATGAAGACACAATGATGGAGATCATGCTGATGGAGATCATGGTGTCGTGCCGGTGACAGTGGTGATCATGCCGCGCCCGAAGATGGAGATCAAAGGCGCAAGATGATAATGGCCATATCATGTCACTATGTGATTTGCATGTGATGTTAATCATGTTTTTCATGTTATTGCTTTAGAATGACGGTAGCAAATATAAGATGATCCCTCATTAAATTTCGATATAAATATTCCCCTAAGTGTGCGCCGTTGAGAAGGATCGTTGTCTTGAAGCACCACGTGATGATCGAGCGTGATAGATTCTAACATTCGCATACAGCGGGTGTAAGCCAGATTTACACACGCAAAACACTTAGCTTGACTCGATGAGCCTAGCATGTACAAACATGGCCTCGGATTACGAGTGACCGAAGGGTCGAACATGAGTTATATGGATGATACGATCAACATGGAGATGTTCACCATTGATGACTAGTTTGTCAAACGTGATGATCGGACATGGGCTAGTCCACATGGATCATGTATCACTTGGATGACTGGAGGGATGTCGATCTAAGTGGTAATTCATTAAATAATTTGATTAGTTCAACTTAATTATCATGAACTTAGTCTAAAAAAGTATTTACAATATTGTAGATCCAATGGCCAACACTCATGTCAACCTCAATTTCAACGCGTACCTAGAGAAAACCAAGCTTAAAGACGATGGTAGCAACTATGCGGACGCGGCTCGTAATTTGAAGCTCATTCCCATTGCTTCCAAGAAGGCATATGTCCTTGATGCGCCCCTAGGTTACGCTCCCGTTCCCACGGCAGCCCAGGACGTTCTGAACGCCTAGCAGTCGCAAAGTGATGACTACTCTCTGGTTCAGTGTGGCATGGTCTACAACTTAGAATCGGGGCTCCAAAAGCATTTTGAGAACCATGGAGCATATGAGATGTTCCAAGAGCTGAAAATGGTTTTTCAAGCTCATGTCCGAGTCGAGAGATATGATATCTCCGACAAGTTCTTCAGGTGTAAGATGGAGGAAAATAGTTTTGTCAGTGAGCACATACTCCGAATGTCTGGGTTGCACAACCGTTTGTCTCAGCTGGAAGTTAATATTCCGGATGATGCGGTCACTGACAGAATCCTCGAGTCGCTTACACCTAGCTACAAGAGCTTCGTGATGAATTATAGCATGCAAGAGCTGGAAAAGACTATTCCCTAGTTATATTCAGTGATGAAATCAGCGGAGGTGGAAATCAAGAAGGAACATCAAGTGTTGATGGTGAATAAGACCACTAGTTTCAAGAAAGGCAAGGGTAAAAATAACTTCAAGAATTACGGCAAAGGAGTTGTTGCGCCCGGTAAAACAATTGCCGGGAAGAAGCGAAAGAATGGACCCAAGCCGGAGACTGAGTGTTATTATTGCAAGGGAAACGGTCACTGGAAGCTGAACTACCCCAAGTACTTAGCGGATAAGAAGGCCAGAAACGTCAAAGGTATATGTGATATACATGTTATTGATGTGTACCTTACCAGCGCTCGTAGTAGATCCTAGGTATTTGATACCGGTGCAGTTGCTCTCATTTGTAACTCAAAACAGGAGCTGCGGAATAAGCGGAGGTTGGCAAAGGACGAGGTGACGATGCGCTTCGGGAATGGTTCTAAGGTCTATGTGATCGCCGTCGGCACGCTGCCTCTACATCTACCTTCGGGATTAGTTTTAAACCTTAATAATTGTTATTTAGTACCAGCTTTGAGCATGAACATTGTATCGGGATCTCGCTTGATGCGAGATGGTACACATTTAAATCTGAGAATAATGGTTGTTCTATTTATATGAGCGATATGTTTTATGGTCATGCCCCGCTGGTCAATGGTTTATTCTTAATGAATCTAGAACGTGATGTTACACATATTCATAGTCTGAGTACCAAAAGATGTAAGGTTGATAATGATAGTCCCACATACTTGTGGCACTACCGCCTTGGTCATATCGGTGTCAAACGCATGAAGAAACTCCATACAGATGGACTTTTTGAATGTCTTGATTTTGAGTCATTTGACACATGCAAACCGTGCCTCATGGGCAAGATGACTAAGACTCCATTCTCCGGAACAATGGAGCAAGAAACCAACTTGTTGGAAATAATACATACTGATGTATGCGATCCAATGAGTGTTGAGGCTCGCGGTGGCTGTCGTTATGTTCTCACCCTCACTGATTACTTAAGCATATATGAGTATGTCTACTTAATGAAACACAAGTCTGAAACCTTTGAAAGGTTCAAGGAATTTCAGATCGAGGTAGAGAATAAACGTGACAAGAAAATAAAGTTCTTGCGATCTAAATGTGGAGGAGAATATTTGAGTCACGAGTTTGGCATGCACTTAAGAAAATGTGGAATTGTTTCACAACTCACGCTGCCTGGCACACCTCAGCGTAACGGTGTGTCTGAACGTTGCAATTGCACTTTATTGGATATGGTGTGATCTATGATGTCTCTTACTAATCTACCGCTATCATTTTGGGGATATGCATTGGAAACTGCCGCATTCACTTTAATTAGGGCACCATCTAAATCCGTTGAGACGGCATTGTATGAATTATGGTTTGGCAAGAAACCTAAGTTGTCGTTTCTGAAAGTTTGGGGATGTGATGCTTATGTCAAGAAACTTCAACCTGAAAAGCTCAAACCCAAATCGGAGAAGTGCGTCTTCATGGGATACCCTAAGGAAACTATTGGGTATACCTTTTATCTCAGATCCGAAGGCAAGATCTTTGTTGACAAGAATTGATCCTTTCTGGAGAAAGAGTTTCTCTCGAAAGAACTGAGTGGGAGGAAAGTAGAACTTGATGAGGTAATTCTACCCCCTCTCGAATCGGAGAGTAGTGCAGCACAGGAAAATGTTTCTGGGGTACCTGCAACGGCTAGGGAAGAAGTTAACGATGATGATCATGAGACTTCGGATCAAGTTGCTACCGAACTTCGTAGGTCCACGAGGACACGTTTCGCACCAGAGTGGTACGGCAATCCTGTCATGGAAATCATGTTGTTGGACAACAGTGTACCTTCAAACTATGAAGAAGCGATGGCAGGCCCGGATTCCAACAAATGGCTTGAAGCCATGAAATCCGAGATAGGGTCCATGTATGAGAACAAAGTATGGACTGGTGGACTTGCCCGATGATCAGCGAGCCATAGAAAATAAATGGATCTTTAAGAAGAAGACTGACGCGGATGGTAATGTGACCATCTATAAGGCTCGACATTTCGCTAAGGGTTATCGACAAGTTCAAGGAATTGACTACGATGAGACTTTCTCACCCGTAGCGATGCCGAAGTCTCTCCGAATCATGTTAGCATTTGACACATTTTATGATTATGAGATCTGGCAAATGGACATCAAAACGGCATTCCTTAACGGTTTTCTTAAGGAAGAATTGTATATGATACAACCGGAAGGTTTTGTCGATCCTAATAATGCTCACAAGGTATGCAAGCTCCAGCGCTCCATCTATGGGCTGGTGCAAGCATCTCGGAGTTGGAACATTCGCTTTGATGAGGTGATCAAAGCGTTTGGGTTTGTACAGACTTATGGAGAAGTCTGTATTTACAAGAAAGTGAGTGGGAGCTCTGTAGCATCTCTCATATTATATGTGGATGACATATTGTTGATGGGAAATGATATAGAACTTTTGGAAAGCATAAAGGCCTATTAGAACAAGTGTTTTTCAATGAAGGACCTTGGAAAAGCTGCTTACATATTAGGCATCAAGATCTATAGAGATAGATCGAGACGCCTCATTGGTCTTTCAAAAAGCACATACCTTAACAAGATATTGAAGAAGTTCAATATGGATAAGTCCAAGAAGGGAGTTCTTGCCTGTATTGCAAGGTGTGAGGTTGAGCACAGCTCAACGACTGACCATGGTAGAAGATAGAGAAAAGATGAGTACCGTCCCCTATTCTTCAGCCATAGGCTCTATTATGTATGCCATGCTGTGTACTAGACCTGATGTGAACCTTGCCATAAGTTTGGTAGGGAGGTACCAAAGTGATCCAGGAGCGGATCACTGGACAACGGTCAAGAATATCCTTAAGTACCTGAAAAGGACTAAAGATATGTTTCTCGTTTATGGAGGTGCGAAGAGCTCGTCGTAAAGGGTTACGTCGATGCCAGCTTTGTAGGTGCATCTAGTGCCCCTTAGTGATTTTGGTGGTTTGAAGACTTATAGGTTAAGTATCTAATGTGTTTATGAGTATACACAAGATCTATAAGTCATTGAAGAGTTTGAGATGTTTGAAGAAATCGACCCCTAAAAATGTATATCTTCAGTTGAAGAAATTGGTCTGAAGCTAAAGAAATGAATCGCGAGGAATCTGCGATGAAATTGATATTCCTCATGAAGATACTGAAATTGAGAAGACCGGTGGTTCCTGAAGAAAATCATTCTGAAGAAATTGAAGCGTGAAGATTTACGTTTTCTGTGTTACTTTCTTCGCATTTGATGAATAGGAACACCGTACTGTTAAAGGGGTTCAAAGTAACACTATGGAATGGATTTCCTCATAATGCTCAACCCAAGCCTAATCCTACCAAAAGCCTCAAGTGAGGAATATGAGTGACATGAGGACTCTCAGAGTTGAGGGTTCCGACCGTTTCGATAGCCACGCCAAGTCACTGGTCTTATCCACTCCAACGGTCATATTATTTAAGGGCATTAGTGTCAAATCATGTCGGGATGCTCCCAGGCTATAAATAGCCACCCCCCACAACCACTAGCTGGTTGGCTGCTCCGTTAGAAACTGACACTTGTCATAAGAGAAACCCAAATTCCTCAGAGCTTTCGAGAGTAATTCATCAGTGAGGAAATACCCCATACACCCAAACCACAAACCAAACCTAGTGATTGAGCATCACTGAAGAAGTTGTTCCTGTGTGGGACTGAAGCATTTTACCTTTGAGGACTGTGCATCCTCCAGACAGTTAGGCGTCATGGTCTAGAGCAATTCAGCAGTCAATTGTGGATCGCCAGGTGACCAAGTTTGTGAGGGTTTGGAAGTCTGCCCTGAAGACTTACCACGAGTGTTGGGCGAGGACTGTGTGTCCTTAGCTCAAGGAGAATACGGTAGGGACTGGGTGTCCTTTGGTTTTAATACCAAGCCGCTCCACACCAGATGTACAACTGTCACAGCAGTTGGAACTGGGTCATCAACAACAGTCTTCACTAAGAATCGGGTTCTAATTCCTCAACTCTTTACTTTCTCTGTATTATGTGTTGATGACTTTCACTGTGACTGTTTGAAGAATTTTCTGAAGACTTTCTCTGAATTTCCTCAATCCCAAATTCTTCACAATAGTTAATCATCATCTGTATTCTGCGTGCCTGCTTACTGTGCAATCTGTTTTCACATTCTTCACTCTGTAACACTGCTGTTGTGAACGTTTGCACGTCTGATCCTTTACTGTTTCCGCTGTAAGTTAGTCATCAGTGAGGAATTTCCTCAAAAGGAATTTCCTCAGTGATGAAATTCTAAAAATCTCCTATTCACCCCCCCTCTAGTCGATATAACGCACTTTCAATTGGTATCAGAGCAAGGTACTCCCTTGTTCTGTGTGATTTTGGTTTAACCACCTGGAGTTTTAGTTATGTCGACTGCAGGCATGTTTAAGGTGACTGCAGCATGTCCTACCTAGGAAGGAAAGAACTTTCCCTTCTGGAAGAACAAAATGCAAATGCATTTACAAGCTATTGATAATGATCTCTAGTATATTGTGGAAAATGGTGTCCCCATTATCTCTGCGAGTGTCACTGCTACTGATGTGAAGAAATTCAAGCAACTCGATTCTCAAGCGAAGAACATCATCTGTGGTCATCTGAGCCCAGGCCAGTTTGGAAGAGTAAGTGCTTTGGGCTCTGCAACACTGATTTGGGAGAGACTGTGCAAGGTAAATGAAGGAGTATCAAACCAGCGTGACTCTCGTGTTGATATTCTTCGCAATCTCTTCAATTGCTTCAAGAGACATGACAATGAAAGCTGCCAAGACACCTTTGATCTTCTCACTGACATATCAAATGAACTGCAAGCACTGGGAGCTCGAGACATCACTGATCACAAAGTTGTGAAGAAACTGCTGAGATCTCTGGATTCTTCATTTGATACTTTAGTTCTGATGATTCAAGAAAGACCAGACTACAAGATGCTGGATCCAGCTGATATCCTTGAAAGGCTAAATACTCATGAATTCCAGCTGGAAGAAAAGAGAGATCTATATGGACAAAGCTATTCCAGACCACGTGCACTGAAGGCTAGAGCAATTTCCTCATTTGAAGAAGAAGACACAGATGACAGCATTTGTGACCCTGAAGAATTTGGACAGGAGCTTGCAATGCTTGTGAGGAAATTCCAGAGATTTACACAACGAGGCCAATTCGGTAAATCTTCAAGAAGAGACATGAGGAAATCAGAATCTGCATCTGAGGACTACAAGAAACGAACCTGTCACAAGTGCAAGAAATCAGGTCATTACATTGCTGATTGTCCCCGTTGGGGAAAGGAATCAAAGAAGAAGAAATACAAGGATGACAGTTCTGATGACTCGAAGAAGAAGAAGAAATCTTCAAAATCCTCATCTTCAAAGCCCTCATCGCACAAGAAGACCAGTTTCAGAAAGGCTCGGGCACTTATTGGCAAGGAAATGGACTCCGAGGCAGAATCAGAGGAATGTGATGAAGAAGAGGGTTCTGATGAAGACTCAGAATCAGGACAGGCTAGTCTTGCACTAGCAACCACTTTCGTCAGCAAGTCAATCTTCAATCTTGAAGAAAATGATTGCACCATCCATACTGATGACTATGCTGATGACATCGCTCCAACCTATTGCTTAATGGCAAAAGGTTCAAAGGTATCAAATAATGCTTCCTCCTCTGATTCAAGTGACTGTGAACCTAATGATTATAGGAAACCCAGTTACAGTAAACTTGCTATTATTGCCACTAAACAACAAACTGCTCTGGAAAAGCTTCAGAAACTGCTAGACAAAAGTGATGATCTGTTGAATGATGAAATGAACCTTACCCAAATCCTCACTGATGACATGAAAAGTCTTCAGTCTAGATTTGATAATCTTCAGGATCGTTATGATACACTCCTCACTGATCATGAGAAGCTTTCCTATGAATTTCTTCAAAGGAAGCTGGATCTTGAGAAGCTGAGGATGTCTCATGATGATCTTCGTATAGAAAATGATTCATTACTAGCTCAACAGATCAGCGCTAGTCAAGTTGAATTTATTCCTCCATGTCTTAAATGCATTGAACGCGAAACTGCTGATTCTTCACCAGAATCTTCAAATCCTACCATTACTACAAATTCTTCAACTGCACCTGTTGTGTCTATTTCCTCACTTGAGGAAAACACAAATGTCACTGATGAAAATGCAGGGTTGAAGGAATTGTACGTGACAGGCATGTACAAAAGCCTCAAAGGACATCAAATCCTTTGTGATGTGCTCAAAAAGCAGATCTTGAACAGGAACCCGAGGAAAGAAGGAATTGCCTTTGAGAGGAAACTAAATGTTGATGGATCTTATTGGATACCTAAGCAGTATCCCAAAACCTCATGGGTTGCTGCTACTGGGCCTCCTTTTGATCCATCTAATCTAACTAGTTTTTCATGTGAACTATCCTATTCCTCAGATGAGTCATTTGATTCCAACTATAAACTGTTCAAAAATCAATCTCGTGAAGTATTTGCTCGATATGTTGGAACTAACTGCAGGAATGGCCCTCCTCTGAGGAAAATCTGGGTTCCCAAAAGTTGTCTTGAAAATCTTCAGGTGAATGTCCTCATGACACCACCACTGAAGAATCTGAACCCCAGATCAAATTCCTCAGGAGGACCAAAGTCTTCAAGAGGATCAAAGTCCTCAACTGGTCAAAACTATGCTCGTACCCATGCTTATGCGTCTAACATGCAGGGAAACTATAAGGAATATGAATATGAGCGTTACTCCTCAAATCATTATGTTCATAAATCCTCAAACCAGTTCTCTGCATATTCATATGAGTACTTTAAACCCCTACTATTAAGAGAAGTGCATTAGCTTCAATGGCACCTTTCTCATCTGGTGCTCGCAGGATGATGAATGATTTGCCACCCCTTCAGATGTGGGTGGTGAAGAAATCAAACTAATCACTTCTGCAGGACAGGTCTCCACATGAAAATCATCATCTGAAGAATTTGCTCGAGACCTGAAGAAATGCTTGATAGGACGCAAGCTAATGATTGATGAAATAGAAATATTTCACACGTCCTTACATTTCTGTTATGATGAAATTACTGATCTGATGAAATTAGTATCATATTCTTCAAATCTGAAGCATATGAGATGGTAAGCTGTACTAATTCATTTGCAGGATGACAAACCCAAAAATACTGAGTGGGTTCTCGATAGTGGCTGCACACATCACATGACTGGTGATAAAAGCTTACTGATGAATATGACACTAACTCCATCACCTCTGAAGCAAATCACATATCTTGATAAAGGTAAAAGCAAGGTATTGGGACTTGGCAAAGTGGCTATTTCCAAGGATAGGCATATGGACAAAGTGATGCTTGTTGAATCCCTTGGTTTTAACCTTATGTCAGTCTCAATGCTTTGTGATCGTGATATGATTGTTATCTTTGGTAGATATAGATGTGTAGTCATCATGGAATCTGACAGATCCAAAGTCTTCGAAGGTGTAAGAAGAGGGGATTTGTACATTGTTGATTTCTCTACAGGTCCTCAACCAGCCACTTGCTTACTAGCAAAAACCTCAGAAGGATGGTTGTGGCACCGAAGACTAGGTCATGCAAGCATGAGGAATTTGCACACGCTCGCGAAGAAGAAGCATGTCATCGGCATCGAATCAGTCAAATTCCTCAAGAATCATCTATGCGGTGCTTGTGAATCTGGGAAAATGACCAGATCCAAGCATCCCTCCAAAACCATCATGACCACTACACGACCATTCGAATTGCTTCATATGGATTTGTTTGGACCTACTCACTATGCCACACTAACCAATGCAACATCTTTATATGGCTTCGTCATAGTTGATGATTATTCCAGATACACTTGGGTGCATATTATAGTGTATAAAACTGAAGTGCAGGAAATCTTCAAACGATTCTCTTCAAGGGCCTCGACGAACTTTGGCATCAAGATCAAACATATCAGGAGTGATAATGGAACCGAGTTCAAAAACATTGTTCTTGATGATTATCTTGATGAACTTGGTATTACTCACGAATTGTCTGCTCCTTATACTCCTCAGCAGAATGGTGTCGTCGAAAGGAAGAACAGGACTCTGGTTGAAATGGCAAGAACCATGCTTGAAGAATATCAGACTCCTCGTCGCTTTTGGCCTGAAGCAATCAACATTGCATGCCATACCATCAACAGGGTATATCTTCACAAATTCCTCAAGAAAACCTCATATGAACTCCTCACTGACAAGAAACCCAATGTAAGTTCTTTCAAGGTCTTCGGTGCAAAATGCTGGATTAGAGATCCTCACCACAGCTCAAAATTTTCACCTAAGGCACATGAAGGTTTTATGCTCGGTTATGGAAAGGACTCGCACACTTACAGAGTCTTCAACAACTATCACAACAAAGTTGTCGAGACTGTAGATGTGCGGTTCGATGAAACTAATGGCTCGCAAAGAGAGCAATTGCCTTCTGATCCAGATAAGCTGTCTCCTAAGGAAGCAATAAAGCTTAAGCCTACTAAAGACATTGTCCCAACTGAGGAAACTGGTGAAGAAACGATCCCCATCGCTGATAAAAACCAAGAAGATGCTCCTGAGGAAATTGCAACAGCACCACTTCCTCAGCCCAGACAAAATCCTCAACCAGCTCATCCGAGGATTGCAAACGAAGTAGAACTTGACAAAATCCTCAACGACATCAACGCGCCAGGTCCTCTCACTCGCTCAGAAGCTTCACACTTGGTTAACTTTTGTGGGCATTTTTCCTTTGTATCCATCACAGAACCCTCAAAAGTTGCTGAGGCTTTTCTGGAACCGGAGTGGATCCAAGCTATGCAAGACGAACTTCTTCAATTCAAGCTGAATGACGTATGGGAGCTCGTCAAACGACCAGATCCTCGCAAGCACAACATCATCGGCACCAAGTGGATTTTCCGAAACAAGCAAGATGAGGACGGTCAAGTGGTGAGGAACAAGGCATGACTTGTAGCCCAAGGCTACACCCAGGTTGAAGGAATAGATTTCGATGAAACTTTTGCACCTGTTGCTAGACTTGAAGCTATTCGAATTCTACTTGCCTATGCTAATCATCATAACATCACCTTATATCAAATGGATGTGAAAAGTGCATTCCTCAATGGTAAGCTTGAGGAAGAAGTATATGTTGCTCAGCCCCCAGGTTTTGAGGATCCAAAGAATCCAGACAAAGTCTTCAGACTCAAAAAGGCTCTGTATGGTCTCAAGCAAGCCCCTCGGGCATGGTATGATACATTGAAGGAATTCCTCATGAAGAAAGGCTTCAAACCTGGTTCACTCGATCCAACTATTTTCACAAAATCCTATGATAATGAGCTGTTTGTATGTCAAATATATGTTGATGATATCATATTTGGCTGTACTGACAAAAGATACAGTGATGAATTTGCCTACATGATGAGTGAAGAATATCAGATGTCCATGATGGGAGAGCTGAAATTCTTCTTAGGTCTTCAAATTCTTCAACAAAGCAATGGAATCTTCATATCACAGGAGAAATACCTCAAGGATGTTCTGAGGAAATTCGACATGCACGAATGCAAAGGTGCCAAGATTCCAATGCCTACCAACGGCCACCTCGGCACTAATGAAAATGGTAAAGATTTCGATCAGCAGGTATAGCATTCTATGATTGGCTCTTTATTGTATTTATGTGCATCTAGGCCAGATATAATGCTTAGTGTTTGCATGTGTGCACGTTTTCAAGCAAAACCGAAGGAATCACACCATAAGGCTGTGAAACATATTCTTCGATACTTAGCTCACACACCAACACTAGGTTTATGGTATCCCAAGGGCTCCAATCTTCATCTGGTAGGGTATTCTGATTCAGACTATGTTGGTGACCGTGCGGATCGCAAGTCAACTTCTGGCACATGCCATTTCCTCGGAAGATCACTAGTTTGCTGGTCATCAAAGAAGCAGAATTGCGTATCACTCTCCACTGCCGAAGCTGAGTACATTGCTGCTGGTTCTTGTTGTGCTCAATTGCTGTGGATGAAGCAAACCCTCAAGGACTACGGCATCAACATGAAGAATGTGCCTCTCTTCTGTGACAATGAGAGTGCTATCAAGATTGCATACAACCCAGTATAGCACTCGAAGACCAAGCACATCCAGATTCGTCATCATTTTCTTCGGGACCATGTCCTCAAGGGCAATATCCTCATCGACCATGTGAAGACTGATGATCAACTGGCAGATATCTTCACTAAGCCCTTGGATGAGAAAAGGTTTTACAAGTTGCGGTGTGAGCTAAATATCTTAGAGTCTTCAAATGTTTTGTACAAACATGCACACATCTTAACATTTATGCAAAGTTGATGACTTAGATGTGCAACACATGATGAAACGATTTTCTTCAACTGGTGAAGAAAGTCACTCTGAATGTGAAGAAATTAACGAAGAAATTGATTCTCAGGGCCCTACGACAATTGTACGCGGCGTGTGTAATCAACATTCTTATATGGTGGGTAACGCCACCGCCCAATGTGAAATTCCTCAAGTTGATTTTCTTCAAATGATCAATTTCCTCACAATGCATTTTTCTTCAAAACAGCTGTTCTTCATTGTGATGATCTATTACAAAATCTTCAAAAACACTTGATGACTTTCATTTGCCTAGGTAGACTGTGATTTCTAGTCCTCAACAGCATTCACTTATTGCTATTTCTTCAAGTTGATGTTTCTGCTAAGTGAATGTGATCGGACCCTACTTTCCCTCTATGCTATACTTATCCAGTCTATTCAATTCTTCATATGCGTTCTGCTTGAAACTTAGTTCAAAATCCTCACTGCATCCTTGTCAGCTGATGATTTTGTAACAAAAATCCTCAAATCTTCAAAAATTGTTTTCTTTAAAGGCACAGTAACTGAACCCCCACTTCCCACGATTGGATAACCACGATCTCCACTATCTCCACCGCATCGTACGGGAGCTACACGTGTCGTGCGGAGACGTAGAGGCAGGGGCTATTCGGTCCGAAACTTTCGCGCCAAACACTAACTTTTGGGCTATAAATATGTCCTTATCCCCCTCGGTATCCTCTTCTTCGCCTCATCGCTCTCCTGCCACAGCACACTCCACCGAACCCTAGCGCCACCGCTGGTAGTCTTGTCGCCGGTGAGGAAGAGCTTCACTGCCTCGACCTTTTCGTCGCCAGAATCACGCCGGAGTTGGACCATCTTCGTCCGTCACCGCCGTAGACGTCCTCTGCCGCCAAGTTAGGGTGCATTGGACACTCGAACGAAGAGCCTCTCCAACACTACTTTTTGTGTCCTTCGTACGCACCTTCCAGGGTAAATATATCCCATTTTTACAGCAGATTAG
The DNA here is from genome assembly GCF_904849725.1 of Hordeum vulgare subsp. vulgare. Taxonomy (NCBI): domain Eukaryota; kingdom Viridiplantae; phylum Streptophyta; class Magnoliopsida; order Poales; family Poaceae; genus Hordeum; species Hordeum vulgare. Next base: position 370,109,195 of record NC_058523.1, read on the forward strand.
ATCTGAAATTTTACATCTTCTATGTGAAATCTATTTTTCCTCAAGATACGATGCGCACATGATTCCTCAAACACTGCCTATCACCACAATCATTGATGAACTAGCTAAGCATCTAAGATTTTCATGAGATTCCTCAATTGTGCGAATTTTCGGATCTGTACAACTCTGGAACCCAAGAACAGTATGCTTAGGCAAATTCCTCAACCACTGGTTATATTCCTCAACCTGTCAAACTTTTTCATTTTCTTCAAATCTGAGAACGCATATGACCTCTCCAAATTCCTCGCAACCATACTCTGTTCACAGGTACACACATGTCAGCTGATGAATCTCTCGGTTCTCATCACATTAACTCATTTGCAGCGTTTCTGGAAGAAACTCTTCAAGGCTCATCAGAATCCTCAAGAGTTCAAAATCATCAGCAAATTCCTCAACTGAAGAAAATGGAGGAAGAGAGAAAACAGAAGGGAGGAAAGAAACTGGAGCAGAACACAGCTGCTGATATCCCTGAGGACATATACTTGGACTATTATACGCCTGATGAACATGAGATAATGGCGAAGAGAAAGATAAGGCTGCAGAAGATGGAACGTCGATGGGCGAAGGAATGGAAGGAGTACAGGTTTGTGACTCCCAAATATGCGAAGAAATTTGCTTTGAAGCCTCCTGGCAGAAGGGACCCACTTGAGGATCATCAAGTAGCTCATCCATCAAGCCTCAAGACCATTGATGACTATCCAGATGAAAAGGAAAAGCATCTGGCCAAGCTCAAGAAGAAAGCAGAAGCTGCAGTGAGGAAATTTAATGAATCCTCAGCTGCTACCTCCGGTGCTGCTAATTCCTCAGCGGCAGAAACCTCAGGCTCAGAGATTCCTCAAATGCAGTCTGCGCCATCAAAGCCAAAGGCTCCAAATCCTCAAGAGAAGTCTGCTCAGACTTCTGTCACAAAACCCTCATTACCAAAACCTTCAACACCGAAACCATCAGCGCCAAAGCCCTCAACTCCAATCTCGTCAGTATCAAAATCCTCAGCTCCAGCTCCAAAGCCTCAAGAGAAACCAGTACCGAAGCATGTCGTGAAGCCTACGACTGCCAGCTCCAGCTCCTCACTCCCAACTGCAACTAGCTCGGAGACAAAGTCTTCAACACCACTTGTGAAGACTTTGGCAACTACTGAACGTGCACCTCTGCCCAGCCCCAGCAAAATCATCGCAGTCCCATCTGCATCAGAGGGAAGTGATGATTATGATGATGAAACCCTGCAAGCCATCATCAGAAACAAGCAAGAAAGGGTAGCACAAGCATCAGGCAGTGCTATTCCTCTAGCCATGGACCCCAAGGTCCTCCTCGACTACATCAATATATGGTATGAGGACCCAAACACTCCCATTGATGATTTGAAACTTCCGCCTGGCATCAGCCACATGGTGGCCACCTTCATAAATGAAGCCAAGTGGAAAGAACAGCAGGCCAGGCAGGCAAAAGTTGCATAGGCCAAAAAGGAGAAATTCCTCAGGCAGAATCTCCTCAAACTTACTCCTGATGCACTGGTGTCAACCCAGGCAGAGCTGCAAGTACTGACTGACAAGTACGCCAAGCTGTCAGATCGCAAAAGCATCAAGAGCAATTTCATCAAGCTAGCCACTAGTGTTGTTGATGACTACAACAAAAGAAACCCACCCCCAGCACCAACTCCTCAGCCCTTGGTTGAGCAGCCAGAAGATGCATCTCCTGATGAGGAGGAAACTCCTCAAGCTGAGGAAGAACACTAAGAGCGTCGTGTTGATGAACCGGTCATTGAAGAAATCATCACGGAAACTACAACTGATGAAGTTGCAACCACTGATGAGACTGCTCCTGATCCAGCTGCTTCATCAAAGCAGGCTGATGACTCTCTTCCAGCTGGTTCCTCACTACCAGCTGAAGAATCTGCAGAAAGAACACCTTCACCAAAAGCTTCAAAGGTGAAGAAGATAACTCTATCTGCATCAAACGTGAAGAAAACAAGGGCTGCTGAAAAGGAAGCAAAGAAGAGAAAAGCCTCCTCAGCAGTGGAAGAGACAGAGGCAAAGCGCCACAAAGAAACTGAAGAATCTGCCCCTCTGGACCCGGTGCCTCTAAATGTCGCACCTTCATATGAAATGGTCGTCATTAATGACCCAACTACAAGGGCAGATGAGGAAATGAAAGATGTCGCCTCTGAGGAACACACTGATGAGGAAATCCAGATTGATGACAGTCCTCAACCTCTTATTCCTCAGACCGAGACTGCTCAAGCATCAGCTGCACCAGCTGATGAAACTGCTTCTGCCAAAAAGCCAGCTGAAGAAAAACAAGCTGAGGAAAATGTACATTCTGAGTAAACTCCTCAAGATGAGGAACAGGCTGACCCAACTCCTCAAAATGAGAAAGAAGCAGAAATTCCTCAGCCTGAAGCTCAACCAGAGCAAGCATCATCTCCCCAGCAAGAAGTACCAGCTGAAGAAATTCCTCAACTTGAGGAAAATGCTGAAGAAAATGTACCCGCCCAAGACAATGAATTCATTGTGCTCAACCCAGAGACTGCCATGGTTGTCTCCTCCCCCATTCCTCAGCAAAATCTCAAGCCATTTCAGCGCCAGCCATTCTCCAAGCGTCCAAAGTTTCAGAAAGAAGATTTCTTTGAAGAACGCATGTATTTCATCGGCGAGAACCCTTATGACGAACCTCAAATGAGGCATCTGAAGTTTTGGACAAGGACTCAAATGAACTACTATGCCTCTGTGCTCTGTGGACGAAACAAGATATTCCAGCACAGGCATATTCCTCATGTTGAGCTTGAAGCAATACCCTGCCTGGAACCAGTCCTCAATGTACTACACGATGCAGGTTTGCTCCCTATGTGCTCAGACATATCAGACTGGAATAGTGAGCTTATTCTTCAGTTCTATGCCACTCTGCACATATCTGGAAACGTTGATGACATCAACACTTGGGTGTTTGACTGGATGTCCCAAAATACTCACTACAAAGCTCCTGCTTCTGAACTCCTCAGAGAACTGCCCGTACCAATTCCCTCAGATGGGGCAGTGAAGCTTTATGGTGAGCGTGAGCTGCCAAATGGAATGATGGAAGTCCTCATGAAGCCTTTGGCTGCAGGAAAACCCTCAAGAACCACATTCCTCGTCCATGAGCTCAAGTACACACCCCGGTCTGTCTACAGAATCCTCTGCAGTGTGCTCGCGCCAATCAAAGGCCATGACGATGAAGAAGATGTTGTAGGCCTCATGAAGAATATACTATTCAACATCATTCACGGTATTCCTATCAATATCCATGATTTCTTCTTGAGGAATTTGGCCGATCATGCAATGTGCCCCTATGATCACAAGATTTATGCCCCGTGGATCATGAGATTCATCAGGACAAGGACAGGCATCAACTTCCACGCTGATTTCCAAAACCACATGGGTTGTATGCCTCCTATCCGGGTCAACAAGAAGACTTTCGAGCCCATCGAAGGAAAAGGAAAATTTGTGATTGAAGAAGGCAGCAGGCCCCTTGATGGCCAGTTCAAAGAGCCAGAAGCATATTCTTCATGGGACGATACTGAGACTCGTCTAGCAAGCCCTGTTCCTCCTCGCGTGCTGAACACCAGAGAGCTCCTCCTCAGTCTTCACCAGAAGGTGGATCACAACCACAAACGGGTCAAACGCCAGTTTGGTGCCATTGTGAAAACCCTCACTGAAACTCAGAACGTTGTGAAGCTTAATCATCACTATCTGCATGAGGTTTTCGATCGCACCTGGGCTACACTTGCACATCTGAGGACCCAGACTGAGCTTGAAGAAATGAACTTTGAGCAGCACTTTGACTGGTCGTGGCCTCCCAAGAGAAAGTTCAGGCCCATTCCAGTGCCAGACCTTGAAGACAACTCCTTTTCTTCATTCCGCACTGCTGAATCTGATGAGGAACAACTCGACACAGCAACCGGCCCAAGGAAGAAGACTACCCCCAAGAAGCGTCACGGCTCTTCATCAACCGCCAAGAAATGAAGTCTTCACGGGCGTTAGTCCTCAGTTTGTCCCTTTTTGTCACTTGATGACAAAGGGGGAGAAACTCGAGAGTTAGTCTTCAAGCGGGATATTTTTGGGGCTTATGAACTATATTTAAGTTACAAACTCTTGGCTCTTCTGAAGTTTTTATGTAATGAGTTGTAACTTAAGCCCGATGGTACTATGACGCTTTTGAACGTTTTTCTTCGCATGCTTATTCCTCAAGTTTTAATGCACGCATGCTGGAATTAGTCAGATACAATTTGCCATCATGCATCTTCATTTTCTTCATATGATATGTTATATGTATGCATGATTTACAAGACTCAGGGGGAGATCTCCATGATGTAAATCATCAATGTGCATCTGCTATAAAAGCAAAATCCTCAAGGTATGCACATCTTCAGGGGGAGTCTCTCTGAATCTTGTTTTCAAATTCCTCAAATGAGTATTTACACTTCATATTTTTTATCCCTGTTGAAGACTTAACCTAATTGTCATCAACCACCAAAAAGGGGGAGATTGTAAGTGCATCTAGTGCCCCTTAGTGATTTTGGTGGTTTGAAGACTTATAGGTTAAGTATCTAATGTGTTTATGAGTATACACAAGATCTATAAGTCATTGAGGAGTTTGAGATATTTGAAGAATATCGACCCCTAAAAATGTATATCTTCAGTTGAAGAAATTGGTCTGAAGCTGAAGAAATGAATCACGACGAATCTGCGATGAAATTGATATTCCTCATGAAGATACTGAAATTGAGAAGACCGGTGGTTCCTGAAGAAAATTATTCTAAAGAAATTGAAGCGTGAAGATTTACGTTTTCTGTTTTACTTTCTTCGCATTTGATGAATAGGAACACCGTACTGTTAAAGGGGGTCAAAGTAACACTATGGAATGGATTTTCTCATGATGCTCAACCCAAGCCTAATCCTACCAAAAGCCTCAAGTGAGGAATATGAGTGACATGAGGACTCTCACAGTTGAGGGTTCCGACCGTTTCGATAGCCACGCCAAGTCACTGGTCTTATCCACTCCAACGGTCATATTATTTAAGGGCATTAGTGTCAAATCATGTCGGGATGCTCCCAGGCTATAAATAGCCACCCCCCACAACCACTAGCTGGTTGGCTGCTCCGTTAGAAACTGACACTTGTCATAAGAGCAACCCAAATTCCTCAGAGCTTTCGAGAGTAATTCATCAGTGAGGAAATACCCCATACACCGAAAGCACAAACCAAACCTAGTGATTGAGCATCACTGAAGAAGTTGTTCCTGTGTGGGACTGAAGCCTTTTACCTTTGAGGACTGTGCATCCTCCAGACAGTTAGGCGTCATGGTCTAGAGCAATCCAGCAGTCAATTGTGGATCGCCGGGTGACCAAGTTTGTGAGGGTTTGGAAGTCTGCCCTGAAGACTTACCACGAGTGTTGGGCGAGGACTGTGTGTCCTTAGCTCAAGGAGAATACGGTAGGGACTGGGTGTCCTTTGGTTTCAATACCAAGCCGCTCCACACCAGATGTACAACTGTCACAGCAGTTGGAACTGGGTCATCAACAACAGTCTTCACTAAGAATCGGGTTCTAATTCCTCAACTCTCTACTTTCTCTGTATTATGTGTTGATGACTTTCACTATGACTGTTTGAAGAATTTGCTGAAGACTTTCTCTGAATTTCCTCAACCCCAAATTCTTCACAATAGTTAATCATCATCTGTATTCTGCGTGCCTGCTTACTGTGCAATCTGTTTTCACATTCTTCACTCTGTAATACTGCTGTTGTGAACGTTTGCACGTCTGATCCTTTACTGTTTCCGCTGTAAGTTAGTCATCAGTGAGGAATTTCCTCAAAAGGAATTTCCTCAGTGATGAAATTCTAAAAATATCCTATTCACCCCCCCCCCTCTAGTCGATATAACGCACTTTCAAGCTTCGACACAGATCCGGATGAATCCAAGTCACAAACCGGATACATGTATATTTTGAATGGTGGGGCAGTCAGCTGGTGCAGTTGCAAGCAAAGCATCGTGGCGGCATCTACATGTGAAGCGGAGTACATAGCTGCTTCGGAAACAACACAGGAAGGAGTCTGTATGAAGGAGTTCATCACCGACCTAGGAGTGATTCCCAGCGCGTCCGGCCCGATGACTCTCTTCTGTGACAATACTCGAGCCATTGCCATTGCCAAGGATCCCAGGTTTCACAAGAAGACCAAGCACATCAAGCGCCACTTCAACTCCATTCATGGATACATCTAGGATGGAGCTATACATATTTGTAAAGTACATATTGATATGAATGTCGCAGATCCGTTGACTAAACCTCTTCCACGAGCGAAACATGATGATCACCAAAACTCTATGGGTGTTCGATACATCACAATGTAACTAGATTATTGACTCTAGTGCAAGTGGGAGACTGTTGGAAATATGCCGTAGAGGCAATAATAAAGTGGCCATTATTACATTTCCTTGTTCATGATAATTATCTATTGTTCATGCTATAATTGTATTAACCGAAAACCGTAATACATGTGTGAATACATAGACCACAACATGTCCCTAGTGAGCCTCTAGTTGGCTAGCTCCCTGATCAATAGATGGTCATGGTTTCCTGGCCATGGACATTAGATGTCATTGATAACGGGATCACATCATTAGGAGAAAGATGTGATGGACAACACCCAATCCTAAGCATAGCACAAGATCGTGTAGTTCGTCTGCTAGAGCTTTTATAATGTCAAGTATCATTTCCTTCAACGAGATTGTGCAACTCCCGGATACCGTAGGAGTGCTTTGGGTGTATCAAACATCACAACGTAAATGGGTGATTATAAAGGTGCACTACAGGTATCTCCAAAAGTGTCTGTTGGGTTGTGCGAATCGAGACTGGGATTTGTCGCTCCGTGGGACGGAGAGGTATCTCTGGGCCCACCCGGTAATGCATCATCATAATGAGCTCGATCTGACTAAGGAGTTAGCCACGGGATGATGTGTTACGGAACGAGTCAAGAGACTTCCGGTAACGATATTGAACAAGGTATAGGGATAACGACGATCGAATCTCGGGCAAGTATCATACCGGTAGACAAAGCGAATTGCATACGGGATAGAGTGAATCCTCGACATTGTGGTTCATCCGATGAGATTATTTGTGGAACATGTGGGAGCCAACATGGGTATCCTGATCCTGTTGTTGGTTATTGGCCAGAGAGATGTCTTGGTCATGTCTGCATGGTTCCCGAACCCGTAGGTGTTAGGGCATATTTCTCCTAATTGGTTTTAGTAATTGATGACAATACATGTGCGGACTAATCATGTGCATTAAACATTTCAGATAATTCATATCTAGGCACAAGATGATTCGATGCCCCTCGGAATCTCTCGAAGATGGTTACTTTCTACGTTTCTCTTTGGTGGTTTTGAGTCCTAGGAAAGTCGTACTATTGAGAGGGGGTCCGCGCCGGAAGGGTTTAGGTGGAATCATCTCGAACACACTTAGTGCACCACCTTTCTTTTGGCTACAATCGAGCTCCATACCCATATTCCTTGTCTATGCAAAAAGGACAGCGGTAGTAATTGTTTACTACCGCTCCAAGAGCGGTACTACCGCCCTCAATTTGGTAGTAATTTTTTACTACCACTCCAAGGGCGGTACTACCGCCCTTAGTGTGGTAGTAATTTTTTATTACCGCTCCGTCGGACTTTTTTGCATACTTTTCCCCCCGCAGTAGTAGGCACGGTAGTATTTTAGTACTACCGTGGTTGGTGAGATGCAGAGCGGTAGTACCGCTCTCAGGAGTGGTAGTACCACTTGTCTTTTATTGTGGTGGGTGGGTAATGGTTGGATCTGAGCCCCCCACTATATAAAGGCATCTTCTTCCTCAAGGAGCCCACCTTCAACCTCTCTAAGCTCCATTGTTGCTCCACAAGCTTACTTTTGCCTGATCTCTCTCCCTAGCCAATCAAACTTGTTGATTTTCTAGGAATTGCTTGAGAGGGCCTTAATCTACACTTCCACCAAAGGATATTTGATTCCCTCCACTAACCCCTTGCGGATCTTGTTACTCTTTGGGTGGTTGAGCACCCTAGATGGTTGAGGTCACCTCGGAGCCACATGCCATTATGGTGAAGCTTTGTGGTCTAGTTGGGAGCCTCCAAGCTTTGTGTGGAGATAGCCCCAGCCTTGTTTGTAAAGGTCCGGTCGCCGTCTTTCAAGGGCGCCAATAGTGGAACCACGGCACCTCGCATTGTGTGAGGGCGTGAGGAGAATACGTTGGCCCTAGTGGCTTCTTGGGGAGCATTGTGCCTCCACACCGCTCCAATGGAGACGTACTTCCTGTCAAAGGGAAGGAACTTCGTAACACATCCTCGTCTCCACCGGTTCCACTTGCGATTATATCTTACCTGTACTTTGTACTTGTTGTAGTTGTGGTGAATTCATTTCTTGCACTTATTATCGTTGTAGTTAGCATCATATAGGTTGCTCGCCTAGTCGTTCATATAGAGAACTTTTTTGTTGCTAACGCCAATTTGTGAAGACAAGCAAAAAGTTCGTAGTTGCTTGTTCACTCCCCCCCCCTCTAGTCAACCATATCGATCCTTTCAATTGGTATCAGAGCTACGTCTCTTTATTAAGGGTTTCACCATCCGAAGAGTATGGTTGACGATGCTGAGGATCAGCCCGAAGGGTCAGAGGGCGCGGAGGTGGTTTCGGTCGCACAAAACGAGTTGAATTTGGCCATGGCCTCACTCAAGACATCCGTGACTACCGAAGTCAAATCCATGCTTACAGAATTACTTGAGGGGGTGAGAAACTCTCCTTTCCCGTTGTTTGTGGTTAAACTCACCTCATCAATGTCGGAGGCCAATTCCGATAAGGAAGTGTCTAAAGGTGCTCAAACCTCCTCTCCTCATGACAAGAATGGGACGGGGACTTTTGCCTCGGTCCCCCCTCCTCCGGTCTATGGAGGACCGGTTCCTACCCCGCATATTAATAACCTAGGACCTCCTCCAAAACTTGTTAAAGGTGATTTCGCTAATTGGTTTTTTGTATTAAGTCTCATTTGGATCACAGCTCAACAAATCTTTGGAGAATCATCGAGCAAGGTTACTATCCTCATGATCCAAGGAACCTTACTCCACGAGAAGAGGCGGACAACCAATACAATCATTCTGCATTGTTCATCCTTCAATCCGTTGTACCACCAGAAGATCTCCCACACTTGCAGCCCTTCACTCGTGCAAAGGAGTGTTGGGATCACATCATGGTGTTGTACAAGGGAAGCTCAAGCATTCGACGGTCAAACTTTGAAGTGGTCCTCGATCAGGTCGATGAGTTCGTGATGCTAGAAGATGAGGACCCCCGTGATCTCTATCGGAGGGTGACTGTCTTCAGTGTTGCTCTACAATATCATGGGAGCAACGATACAGATGACACATGGATCAAGCGCAAGTTTCTCAAGGCAATCATTCCTTTCAACAAATCCATGTCTTCGTCATTCGGCAAAGACCAGATTTTCACTCCTTGTCCTCAGACGAAGTGTTGGATGAGTTCATTGCTATGGATATCATGAACAAGACCGCCGACAATGCGCTTTCTCGTGTTTGGTCAAAAATAGCATCTCCCAACCTTGCCTTAAAGACCAAGGCCATTGTTGATGAAAAATAAGAGGAAGAAGATGGTTGCCCCGAAGACACAAAATACGCTTATCATGAGCACATGGCTCTTGATTCAAGGCAGTTTTGGGGAAACAAAAGAAACTCAAGACCCAACTTCTCCAAGGACAACTCAAGTGGGTCCAAGAACAAACAACGAGTACGAACATGCTAAAACTGCAGCAATGTGAGTCACATTGTTACAGATTGTCCCGATGAGAAGAGGGGGGACAACGATGGCAAGCTCATTCGCACGGATAGGCCCAAGTCCTTCCCTAGCAAGAACACCTTCACCAAGAAGACTCATCCAAGGGGCTTGGTGGCCCACTAAGAGTACACATCCTATGATGATGAAGACAACACAAGTCGTGAGGGGATGGCAACGGCCACCGTCGCGATTGCCACTTCCTCCCCAAGGTGTCTCTCTTCGGCGCCACCAACGAGAACCGTATCGCCAAGTGCCTCATGGACAAAGGTATCAATAAGGTAACACTTATCACCAAGACCACTCTCACTACCTCTCCTTCATTATTAGACTGTGTTGATAATAATGAGGTAGTAGAACTTGATGAAAATGAATTTGATAAATTCTTATGTAAGATCAAGGGTGAAATCAAAAGACACTTTGTTGCTCTTTTGGAACAACTTAGTGAAACAAATGATCTCATTGAGACTCATGAGGATACTATCTCCAAGATGCAAGAACATAGTCGTGATTACGCCGATGAGATAGCAGAACTATCCATTGCACTAGAAGAAGAGCATGGTCTTCGTTTGGCTCTTGAGGAGTCACACAACGTTGATCATGCTAAATTACGAAATTAACTTGATCATGCGACTGTTCTTACTCGTGTGCTTAAATCTTAGAAGCTTGCACTTGGGGTTGGCCATGATAGATTCAAGAAAGATTTTGATGTGCTCGACAAGGCCCACAAGGTCTTGAAAAGTGCTCACTTCTCCCTTAAGGAGTCTCATGATCAACTCCAAGTAAAGCTAACCAAGGAGATTTCTACTTGTCCTCCATTAGTTTTAATTGATAATGCTTGTGCCACTAACCCGTGTTGTGAGCATGAGCATCTTGTGGAGGAGAATGCCAAGTTGAAATAACAGCTTGAGAAGGGCCTCGTTACGTGCATCCAAGGAGAGAAAAATCTAAATGATCTGTTGATCAATCAAAAGGAAGTTGTAGGTAAGAAAGGACTTGGATTTGAAACCAAGTCTAAGAAGAGAAGGAAAAAACAAGATCAAGCCATCTTCCTCTCTTAAGGACATCTTTGTCAAAGATGGTGAGAGTACTCATGATAAGATGAATAACAAGGAAGGGGTTGACAATGTCAAGAAGGGCAACACCACTTCCACCAACACCGCCGGTGATTTTTACCCCTCTTATATTTTATGTCGTGCTAGTGATGGGCATGTTTATGCCAAATTTGTTGGTTCTTATTATGAGTACATTGAGTGGGCTATTTGGGTTCCTAAGACCCTTGTTTCTAACATCAAAGGACCCATTCAAAAATGGGTACCTAAATCCAAGCATTGATCCCGTGCAGGAGTTTCCTTCCGGTGGGGTGTCATGGTTGCTCGACAGTGGAGCAACAAATCATATGACCGGGAGCAAGGACTTGGTGGTGGATGTGCATCCAATTCCATATATGCCCACCCATGTCCAATTTGTCGATGCCTCAACATCTAAGGTAATGGGATTTGGTAAAGTGGTCATCTCTCAAGATTTATCTATAGAAAAGGTCATGCTTGTTGAGTCCCTTGCATACAATTTACTTTCCGTTCGACAACTTGAATTATGGGCTTTGCCACATTCTTTAATCTTGATACTGTGGCCCTTTTGTGGAGCAAGACTCTTAAAGTAGCCTCTGTTGGATATGTCGAGAACGCTCTCTATGTAGTAAACTTTTTGGAGCGACCTACTAAGACCGTGACTTGTCTAATGGCTAAACTTGATGTGGGTTGGCTATGACATCGCCGACTAGCCCATGTCAATATGAGATCTTTGCAAAGTCTCCTCAACGGGGAACATGTTTGTGGACTAAAAAATGTGAGTTTTGCCAGAGATCGTGCTTGCAGTGCTTGTATTGAAGGGAAGCTTCATGAAACAACTCACCATCCCACAACTATCATATACTCTAAAAGGCCTTTGGAGCTCCTTCACATGGATCTCTTTGGACCTCCCTATTTTGATAGTCTTGGGGAATAAAGTATTGCTTGGTGATCGTCGATGAATACTCAAGATACACTTAGGTATATTTCTTCAAAAGGAAGAGTGAGACTCAGCAAACTTTCATTGACTTTGCTAATGAAGCTCAACGTCAACATGAAGCAAAGATTTTGATGATTAGAAGTGACAACAGCATCGAGTTCAAGAACTACACCTTAAATGAGTACCTTAGTGATGAGGGGATCAAGCATCAATACTCAGCACCCTATACCACTATACAGAACGGTGTTGCGAAAAGGAAGAACCAGACATTGATGGACGCAGTAAGAACTATGTGTTGGGGAACGTCGCATGGGAAACAAAAAATTTCCTACACGCACGAAGACCTGTCATGGTGATGTCCATCTACGAGAGGGGATGAGTGATCTACGTACCCTTGTAGATCGTACAGCAGAAGCGTTAGAGAACGCGGTTGATGTAGTGTAACGTCCTCACGTCCCTCGATCCGCCCCGCGAACAATCCCGCGATCAGTCCCATGATCTAGTACCGAACGGACGGCACCTCCGCGTTCAGCACACGTACAGCTCGACGATGATCTCGGCCTTCTTGATCCAGCAAGAGAGACAGAGAGGTAGAAGAGTTCTCCGGCAGTGTGACGGCGCTCCGGAGGTTGGTGATGACCTTGTCTCAGCAGGGCTCCGCCCGAGCTCCGCAGAAACACGATCTAGAGGAAAAACCGTGGAGGTGTGTGGTCGGGCTGCCGTGGAAAAGTCGTCTCAAATCAGCCCTAAAACCTCCGTATATATAGGTGGGAGGGAGGGGGCCTTGCCTTGGGGCTCAAGGAGCCCCAAGGGGGTCGGCCGAGTCCAAGGGGGAGGACTCTCCCCCCCCCAAACCGAGTTGGACTAGGTTTGGTGGGAGGGAGTCCTCCTTCCTTCCCACCTCCTCCTTTTTTTTTCTTTCTCTCTTGATTTTCTTCTCCTTGGCGCATAGGGCACTTGTGGGCTGTCCCACCAGCCCACTAAGGGCTGGTGTGTCTCCCCCAAGGCCTGTGGGCTTCCCTGGGGTGGGTTGCCCCCCCCCCCCCCCCGGTGAACTCCCGGAACCCATTCGTCATTCCCGGTACATTCCCGGTAACTCCGAAAAACCTTCCGGTAATCAAATGAGGTCATCCTATATATCAATCTTCGTTTCCGGACCATTCCGGAAACCCTCGTGACGTCCGTGATCTCATCCGGGACTCCGAACAACATTCGATAACCAACCATATAACTCAAATACGCATAAAACAACGTCGAACCTTAAGTGTGCAGACCCTGCGGGTTCGAGAACTATGTAGACATGACCCGAGAGACTCCTCGGTCAATATCCAATAGCGGGACCTGGATGCCCATATTGGATCCTACATATTCTACGAAGATCTTATCGTTTGAACCTCAGTGCCAAGGATTCGTATAATCCCGTATGTCATTCCCTTTGTCCTTCGGTATGTTACTCGCCCGAGATTCGATCGTCAGTATCCGCATACCTATTTCAATCTCGTTTACCGGCAAGTCTCTTTACTCGTTCCGTAATACAAGATCCCGCAACTTACACTGAGTTACATTGCTTGCAAGGCTTGTGTGTGATGTTGTATTACCGAGTGGGCCCCGAGATACCTCTCCGTCACATGGAGTGACAAATCCCAGTCTTGATCCATACTAACTCAACTAACACCTTCGGAGATACCTGTAGAGCATCTTTATAGTCACCCAGTTACGTTGCGACGTTTGATACACACAAAGCATTCCTCTGGTGTCAGTGAGTTATATGATCTCATGGTCATAGGAATAAATACTTGACACGCAGAAAACAGTAGCAACAAAATGACACGATCAACATGCTACGTCTATTAGTTTGGGTCTAGTCCATCACGTGATTCTCCCAATGACGTGATCTAGTTATCAAGCAACAACACCTTGTTCATAATCAGAAGACACTGACTATCATTGATCAACTGGCTAGCCAACTAGAGGCATGCTAGGGACGGTGTTTTGTCTATGTATCCACACATGTAAATGAGTCTTCATTCAATACAATTATAGCATAGATAATAAACTATCATCTTGATACAGGAATTATAATAATAACCATATTTATTATTGCCTCTAGGGCATAATTCCAACAGTCTCCCACTTGCACTAGAGTCAATAATCCAGCCCTCACAGCACCATGTGAATTACATTGTAATAAATCTAACACCCATACAGTTCTGGTGTCGATCATGTTTTGGCCGTGGAAGAGGTTTAGTCAGCCGGTCTGCTACATTCAGATCCGTGTGCACTTTGCATATATTTACGTCCTCTTCCTCGACGTAGTCGCGGATGAGGTTGAAGCTTCGTTTGATGTGTCTGGTCTTCTTGTGAAACCGTGGTTCCTTTGCTAAGGCAATGGCACCCGTGTTGTCACAGAACAAGGTTATTGGATCCAGTGCACTTGGCACCACTCCAAGATCCGTCATGAACTGCTTCATCCACACACCCTCCTTAGCCGCCTCCGAGGCAGCCATGTACTCCGCTTCACATGTAGAATCTGCTACGACGCTTTGCTTGGAACTGCACCAGCTTACTGCACCCCCATTAAGAATAAATACGTATCCGGTTTGTGACTTAGAGTCGTCCGGATCTGTGTCAAAGCTTGCATCAACGTAACCTTTTACGGCGAGCTCTTCGTCACCTCCATATACGAGAAACATCTCCTTAGTCCTTTTCAGGTACTTCAGGATATTCTTGACCGCTGTCCAGTGATCCACTCCTGGATTACTCTAGAACCTACCTGCCATACTTATGGCCAGGCTAACATCCGGTCTAGTGCACAGCATCGCATACATGATAGAACCTATGGCTGAAGCATAGGGGACGGAGCGCATATGCTCTCTATCTTCATCAGTTGCTGGGCACTGAGTCTTACTCAATCTCGTACCTTGTAAAACTGGAAAGAACCCTTTCTTGGACTGTTCCATTTTGAACCTCTTCAAAACTTTATCAAGGTATGTGCTTTGTGAAAGTCCTATCAGGCGTTTTGATCTATCCCTATAGATCTTAATGCCTAGAATGTAAGCAGCTTCTCCTAGGTCCTTCATAGAGAAACTTTTATTCAAGTAACCTTTTATGCTCTCCAAAAGCTCTACGTTGTTTCCAATCAGTAATATGTCATCCACATATAATATTAGAAACGCCACAGAGCTCCCACTCACTTTCTTGTAAATACAAGATTCTCCAACCACTTGTATAAACCCAAATGCTTTGATCACCTCATCAAAGCGTTTGTTCCAACTCCGAGATGCTTGCACCAGTCCATAAATGGATCGCTGGAGCTTGCACACCTTGTTAGCATTCTTAGGATCGACAAAACCTTCGGGTTGCATCATATACAACTCTTCCTTAAGGAAACCGTTAAGGAACGCCATTTTGACATCCATCTGCCAGATTTCATAATCGAAAAATGCAGCTATTGCTAACATGATTCTGACGGACTTAAGCATCGCTAAGGGTGAGAAAGTCTCATCGTAGTCAACTCCTGGAACTTGTGAAAAACCCTTTGCCACAAGTCGAGCTTTATAAACGGTCACATTACCGTCAGCGTCCGTCTTCTTCTTAAAGATCCATTTATTCTGAATATCCTTGCGGCCCTCAGGTAGTATCTCCAAAGTCCACACTTTGTTCTCATACATGGATCCTATCTCGGATTTCATGGCTTCTAGTCATTTGTTGGAATCTGGGCCCACCATTGCTTCTTCATAATTTGCAGGTTCATTGTTGTCCAACAACATGATTGATAAGACGGGATTACCGTACCACTCTGGAGCAGCGCGTGATCTCGTCGACCTGCGTGGTTCAACAGAAACTTGAACTGGAGTTTCATGATCATCATCATTAACTTCCTCCTCAACCGGCGTCGCAACGACAGAGGTTTCCCCTTGCCCTGCGCCACCATCCAGAGGGATGAGAGGTTCGACAACCTCGTCAAGTTCTATCTTCCTCCCACTCAATTCTCTCGAGAGAAACTCCTTCTCGAGAAAAGTTCCGTTCTTAGCAACAAACACTTTGCCCTCGGATTTGAGATAGAAGGTGTACCCAACTGTCTCTTTTGGGTAACCTATGAAGACGCATTTTTCCGCTTTGGGTTCCAGCTTTTCAGGCTGAAGCTTTTTGACATAAGCATCACATCCCCAAACTTTAAGAAACGACAACTTTGGCCTTTTGCCATACCACAGTTCGTATGGTGTCGTCTCAACGGATTTTGATGGTGCCCTATTTAAAGTGAATGCAGCTGTTTCTAATGCATAACCCCAAAATGATAACGGCAAATCAGTAAGAGACATCATAGATCGCACCATCTCAAAGTACGATTACGACGTTCGGACACACCATTACGCTGCGGTGTTCCAGGCGGTGTTAACTGTGAAACAATTCCACATTTTCTTAAGTGATCACCAAACTCGAAACTCAGATATTCGCCCCCACGATCAGACCGTAGGAACTTGATCTTCTTGTTACGATGATTTTCCACTTCACTCTGAAATTGCTTGAACTTTTCAAATGTTTCAGACTTGTGCTTCATCAAGTAGACATAACCATATCTACTTAAATCGTCAGTGAAGGTGAGAAAATAACGATATCCGCAGCGTGCCTCCACGCTCATTGGACCACACACATCGGTATGTATGATTTCCAACAAGTCACTTGCACGCTCCATTGTTCCGGAGAACGGAGTCTTAGTCATCTTGCCCATGAGGCATGGTTCGCACGTGTCAAGTGAATCAAAGTCAAGTGACTCCAAAAGTCCATCAGCATGGAGTTTCTTCATGCGCTTTACACCAATATCACCTAAGCGGCAGTGCCACAAAAATATGGCGCTATCATTGTTTACTCTAACTCTTTTGGTCTCAATGTTATGTATATGCGTATCGCTATCAAGATTCAATATGAACAATCCTCTCACATTCGGTGCATGACCATAAAAGATGTTACTCATAGAAATAGAACAACCATTATTCTCTGACTTGAAAGAGTAACCGTCTCGCAATAAACAAGATCCAGATATAATGTTCATGCTCAACGCAGGCACTAAATAACAATGATTTAAGTTCATCACTAATCCTGACGGTAACTGAAGTGACACTATGCCGACGGCGGTTGCATCAACCTTGGAACCATTTCCTACGCGCATCGTCACTTCGTCTTTCGCCAGCTTTCGTCTATTCCGCAGTTCCTGCTTCGAGTTGCAAATATGAGCAACAGAACCGGTATCGAATACCCAGGCACTACTACGAGAGCCGGTTAAGTACACATCAATAACATGTATATCAAATATACCTGATTTTTCTTTGCCCGCCTTCTTATCTGCCAGATACTTGGGGCAATTGCGCTTCCAGTGACCCATACCCTTGCAATAGAAGCACTCTGTTTCAGGCTTAGGTCCAGCCTTGGGTTTCTTCGGCGGATTGGCAACAGGCTTGCCGCTCTTCTTCGAATTGCCCTTCTTGCCTTTGCCGTTTCTCTTGAAACTAGTGGTCTTGCTCACCACCAACACTTGATGCTCTTTACGGAGTTCAGACTCTGCGACTTTCAGCATCGCAAACAACTCGCCGGGAGACTTGTTCATCCCTTGCATGTTGTAATTCAACACAAAGCCTTTATAGCTTGGCGGCAGTGATTGAAGGATTCTGTCAGTGATAGCTTCTTGCGGGAGTTTAATCCCCAGCTCAGCTAGACGGTTTGAGTACCCAGACATTTTGAGCACATGTTCACTGACAGATGAGTTCTCCTCCATCTTGCAAGCATAGAATTTATCGCAGGTCTCATACCTCTCGATCCAGGCGTTCTTCTGAAAGATGAACTCCAACTCCTGGAACATCTCAAATGCTCCATGACGCTCAAAGCGACGTTGAAGTCCCGGTTCTAAGCCATACAAGACTGCACATTGAACTATTGAGTAGTCCTCCTTACGTGCTAACCAAGCGTTCTTAACATCCTGATCAGCCGTAGCGGGTGGTTCATCTCCTAGTGCAGCATTAAGGACATAATCCTTCTTCCCAGCTTGTAAGATTAGCTTAAGATTACGAGCCCAATCTACAAAGTTGCTTCCATCATCTTTCAACTTAGCTTTCTCTAGGAACGTATTAAAATTCAGGATGACTGTTGCGTGAGCCATGATCTACAACACAAATATATTCAAAGTGGACTTAGACTATGTTCAAGATAATTAGAGTTTAACTTAATCAAATTATGTGCTAAACTCCCACTCAAAAAGTACATCTCTCTAGTCATTTGAGTGGTTCATGATCCACCTACACTATCCCAAGTCCGATCATCACGTGAGTTGAGTATAGTTTCAGTGGTAAGCATCCCTATGCTAATCATATCAACTATATGATTCATGATCGACCTTTCGGTCTCATGTGTTCCGAGGCCATGTCTGCACATGCTAGGCTCGTCAAGCTTAACCCGAGTGTTCCGCGTGCGCAACTGTTTTACACCCGTTGTATGTGAACGTTGAGTCTATCACACCCGATCATCACGTGGTGTCTCGAAACGACGAACTATAGCAACGGTGCACAGTCGGGGAGAACACAATTTCGTCTTGAAATTTTAGTGAGAGATCACCTCATAATGCTACCGTCGTTCTAAGCAAAATAAGGTGCATAAAAGGATTAACATCACATGCAATTCATAAGTGACATGATATGGCCATCATCACGTGCTTCTTGATCTCCATCACCAAAGCACCGGCACGATCTTCTTGTCACCGGCGCCACACCATGATCATCCATCAACGTGTTGCCATCGGGGTTGTCGTGCTACTTATGCTATTACTACTAAAGCTACATCCTAGCAAAATAGTAAACGCATCTGCAAGCACAAACGTTAGTATAAAGACAACCCTATGGCTCCTGCCGGTTGCCGTACCATCGACGTGCAAGTCGATATTTCTATTACAACATGATCATCTCATACATCCAATATATCACATCACATCATTGGCCATATCACATCACAATCATACCCTGCAAAAACAAGTTAGACGTCCTCTAATTTTGTTGTTGCATGTTTTACGTGGTGACCAAGGGTATCTAGTAGGATCGCATCTTACTTACGCAAACACCACAACGGAGATATATGAGTTGCTATTTAACCTCATCCAAGGACCTCCTCGGTCAAATCCGATTCAACTAAAGTTGGAGAAACCGTCACTTGCCAGTCATCTTTGCGCAAAGGGGGTTACTCGTAACGATGAAACCAGTCTCTCGTAAGCGTACGAGTAATGTCGGTCCAAGCCGCTTCAATCCAACAATACCGCGGAATCAAGAAAAGACTAAGGAGGGCAGCAAAACGCACATCACCGCCCACAAAAACTTTCGTGTTCTACTCGAGAAGACATCTACGCATGAACCTAGCTCATGATGCCACTGTTGGGGAACGTCGCATGGGAAACAAAAATTTTCCTACGCGCACGAAGACCTGTCATGGTGATGTCCATCTACGAGAGGGGATGAGTGATCTACGTACCCTTGTAGATCGTACAGCAGAAGCGTTAGAGAACGCGGTTGATGTAGTGGAACGTCCTCACGTCCCTCGATCCGCCCCGCGAACAATCCCGCGATCAGTCCCACGATCTAGTACCGAACGGACGGCACCTCCGCGTTCAGCACACGTACAGCTCGACGATGATCTCGGCCTTCTTGATCCAGCAAGAGAGACGGAGAGGTAGAAGAGTTCTCCGGCACCGTGACGGCGCTCCGGAGGTTGGTGATGACCTTGTCTCAGCAGGGCTCCGCCCGAGCTCCGCAGAAACGCGATCTAGAGGAAAAACCGTGGAGGTGTGTGGTCGGGCTGCCGTGGAAAAGTCGTCTCAAATCAGCCCTAAAACCTCCGTATATATAGGTGGGAGGGAGGGGGCCTTGCCTTGGGGCTCAAGGAGCCCCAAGGGGGTCGGCCGAGTCCAAGGGGGAGGATTCTCCCCCCCCCCCCAAACCGAGTTGGACTAGGTTTGGTGGGAGGGAGTCCTCCTTCCTTCCCACCTCCTCCTTTTTTTTTCTTTCTCTCTTGATTTTCTTCTCCTTGGCGCATAGGGCACTTGTGGGCTGTCCCACCAGCCCACTAAGGGCTGGTGTGTCTCCTCCAAGTCCTATGGGCTTCCCCGGGGTGGGTTGCCCCCCCCCCCCCCGGTGAACTCCCGGAACCCATTCGTCATTCCCGGTACATTCCCGGTAACTCCGAAAAACCTTCCGGTAATCAAATGAGGTCATCCTATATATCAATCTTCATTTCCGGACCATTCCGGAAACCCTCGTGACGTCCGTGATCTCATCCGGGACTCCGAACAACATTCGGTAACCAACCATATAACTCAAATACGCATAAAACAACGTCGAACCTTAAGTGTGCAGACCCTGCGGGTTCGAGAACTATGTAGACATGACCCGAGAGACTCCTCGGTCAATATCCAATAGCGGGACCTGGATGCCCATATTGGATCCTACATATTCTACGAAGATCTTATCGTTTGAACCTCAGTGCCAAGGATTCGTATAATCCCGTATGTCATTCCCTTTGTCCTTCGGTATGTTACTCGCCCGAGATTCGATCGTCAGTATCCGCATACCTATTTCAATCTCGTTTACCGGCAAGTCTCTTTACTCGTTCCGTAATACAAGATCCCGCAACTTACACTGAGTTACATTGCTTGCAAGGCTTGTGTGTGATGTTGTATTACCGAGTGGGCCCCGAGATACCTCTCCGTCATATGGAGTGACAAATCCCAGTCTTGATCCATACTAACTCAACTAACACCTTCGGAGATACCTGTAGAGCATCTTTATAGTCACCCAGTTACGTTGCGACGTTTGATACACACAAAGCATTCCTCTGGTGTCAGTGAGTTATATGATCTCATGGTCATAGGAATAAATACTTGACACGCAGAAAACAGTAGCAACAAAATGACACGATCAACATGCTACGTCTATTAGTTTGGGTCTAGTCCATCACGTGATTCTCTCAATGACGTGATCCAGTTATCAAGCAACAACACCTTGTTCATAATCAGAAGACACTGACTATCATTGATCAACTGGCTAGCCAACTAGAGGCATGCTAGGGACGGTGTTTTGTCTATGTATCCACACATGTAAATGAGTCTTCATTCAATTCAATTATAGCATGGATAATAAACTATCATCTTGATACAGGAATTATAATAATAACCATATTTATTATTGCCTCTAGGGCATAATTCCAACACTATGATGGCAGAATTCAAATCTCCGTACAACTTCTGGGCTGAAGCCATCAGCACCGCGTGTCATGCATCCAATCGGCTCTACCTCCACAAAGGCTTGAACAAGACTCCGTATGAGATCCTTACACGGAACAAGCCCAACCTCAAGTACTTCCGGGTGTTTGGTTGTAAGTGTTTCATATTCAAGAAAAATGTTTGTTTGTCTAAATTTGAAGTTAGAGCTCAAGAGGGCATATTTGTTGGTTATGCTACAAACTCCCATGCTTATCGTGTTCTCAACAAGTCTACCGGACTCATTGAGGAGAGTGTAACGTGGATTTTGATGAGAATGATGGCTCCCAATCAAAGCAAAGTGGTCTTTGTGATGTAGGTGATGAAATTCCTCCTCAAGCCATAAGAAGAATGGGGATTGGTCAAATACTCCCCATTGAAAAACCCCTTGTGGCCGAAGGAGAAGGACAATGCTCTACTCAAGTGGAGCCATCACCCTCGCTAGACCCACACGCTTCCGAAGAACAAAATGAAGACCCTCAACCCGATGAACCTAATCAAGGACAAGAGCAACCTCATGGAGATTGTGCCATACCAAATTATGTCCAAGATCATGCTCCTGATTTCGAGCCAGCCCAAGATCAAGTGCAATCACAATATCAAGGGCAATCTAGTGATCAAGCTCAAGATGGTTCTCAAAGCGTTCAAGAAGAATCCCCTACATTATCAAGTAGGGAAATTATGAAGCGTTGTGCTGCCAAGATAGCCAACAAACTCCGTGTTCGACAACACATCTTCAAGAATGTGCTTGGTAGCTTCAATAAAGGGGTAACCACTCGTCAACAATTATCAAACCTTTGTATGCATCACGCGTTCGTTTTGTGTGTTGAACCCCTAAAGGTAGATGATGCTCTTGATGATGAGGATTGGCTTGAAGCTATGCATGATGAACTTAACAACTTCGAGCGCAATCAAGTTTGGGAATTAGTGCCAAGACCAACGGAGTAACATGATGTCATTGGAATCAAATGGATCTTCAAGAACAAGCAAGATGCAAATGGCGTGGTCATTCAAAACAAAGCAAGACTTGTGGCGCAAGGCTACTCCCAAGTCGAGGGTATCGCCTACAATGAAACCTTTGCTCCCGTTGCTCATCTTGAATCTATTCACATGTTACTTGCTTTTGCTTCTCATCATGATTTTAAATTACAACAAATGGATGTGAAGAGTGCTTTTCTAAATGATTCTTTAAATGAGTTGGTATATGTCAAACAACCCGCGGGATTCGAGGATCCCAAGTTCCCCACTCATGTATACAAACTCGGGAAGGCACTCTACGGTCTTAAACAAGCCCCACGTGTGTGGTATGAGTACCTTACTAAGTTTTTGCAAGACCGTGGGTTTGAGATTGGGAAATTTGATCCCACTCTTTTTACCAAGAAGGTCAAAGGGGACCTGTTCATATGCCACCTATATGTTTGTGATATTATATTTGGTTCTCCTAACAAATCTTTCAATGAAGAATTTGTTGCACGAATTTGTTGCACGAATGTTCAATGAAGGTCAAAGGGGAGCTGTTCAATGAAGTTTGAGATGTCAATGATGGGAGAGTTGAAGTTCTTTCTCGGGTTTTAAATCAAACAAGGAAGAGAAGGAACATTCATCAAACAAGCCAAGTACACTGAAGACATGCTCAAGAAGTTCGAGCTCGAGGACGTCAAGCCAGTCAAATTTCCCATGCCAACCAAATGCAAGCTCAACAGTGATCCCAATGGTAAAGCCGTGGATCAAAAGGTATATCTCTCCATGATTGGATCCTTGCTTTAACTTTGTGCATCTAAACCCGATATCATGCTGAGTGTGGGAATATTTGCACGGTTTCAATCCGCACCAAAGGAAAGCCACTATGCGGCAGTCAAACGAATCTTTCGATATTTGGCTCATACCCCAAACTTTGGCTTATGGTACCCCAAAGGAGCAAGCTTCAGTTTAGTTGGTTACGACTCAGATTTGGCTGGATACTGTGTTGGAAGGAAGTCAACCTATGGAGGATGCCAATTCCTTGGTCGTTCCTTGGTAAGTTGGTCTTCGAAGAAGCAAAAGTGTGTATCACTTTCTTCCACTGAAGTTGGGTATGTAGGTGCTGCAAGTTGTTGTGCTGAAATATTATGGATGAGGCAAACTTTAAAGAATTATGGTGTCACTTGTGACAAAGTGCCTCTTCTGTGTGACAATGAGAGTGCTATCAAGATATCTCTTAATCCGGTGCAACATAGCAAGACCAAGCATATTGATATACGACATCATTTTATTCGAGATCATATCAAGCAAGGAGATATTGAGGTCCTCTTCATCAACAATCAAGAGCAACTTGCAGATATTTTCACCAAACCTATAGATGAAGCCAGGTTTCAGGAGTTAAGGCATGAGCTAAATATCATGGATTCAATTAATGTAGATTGAAACTAGGGACACCACACCTCACTCATCATTATATTTGGCTCTAGATGTAGGCATGGACATAGGGGGAGTGTTGTTCTCCCAATGAACCTCTCCTCCCCCTATTATGCACAAATTGATCAAATATTTCACATTAGCCATTGTTGGTGGCACTTGTGCTTCAAAGACGAGCGATGGTCATGAACCCTAGGGTAATTCTTCACGGTGTCATACCATTTGTCTCAAACATAGGTGGCTTCGGCCACCGCCCTCTCCATCAAGAGATTCGGTATTGCTTCTTATTTTTGAGGTCTTCTTGTTCTTTTTATTGATTCACTAGCATTGTTGAAGTTCTTTCTATTATCGAGGGGAGTAGAGCTATTTTTCAGGTTGTTTTCATCGAATAGTGCACGGTACTACTGCCCCGAGCACGGTAGTAAAATTTTACTACCGCTGGCAGAGCGGTACTGCCTCCCCTAGCATGGTAGTAAATTTTTACTACCGCTGGGAGAGCGGCACTACCACTGGCCAAGCGGTACTATCGTGATGACAGCGGTACTACCACGCCGCCACGACCTCAGGGTATTTAAAGGGCAGGGGAGGTAGTTTTTTCCCTCTCCCATTCACCCCAAGTTCTTCTTCTTTTTCTCTCTCTCCTCTCTCCAAGTGCTGCCCAAGGGGATCGCTCGATCTCCATCTCCGGCCATCCTTCTCCGATTCCAACCGGTGGGATCCTCTCCCACGTGCCATGGACCTCGGTACTGCCCCTCTTCCGCGTTATATTTGCTTGGTTTTTTATTAAATCTAGGGTTAGGGGCATGTCTTTGTTTCGTTTCCTCATGGCACCCTATCCTCGAGGGATTGGAGATTGAGGAGTTCTTGGGTAGTATGATATCATGCAGTAGGGGTTCTTATGTGTAGGGATGTTCAGGAGTTCCAGAACAGAGGTTTTATTTCATAGGATTTGAGGTTTTTGGTTGCATAGAACTTTCATATCTGGGATTCTGCTTCACGTACGGTACTACCGCCCCTCCTGGAGCGGTACTACCCTTGGGCAGCGGTACTACCGCTCTCAGAGTGGTACTACCGCTGCGAGAGCGGTAGTAAAATTTTACTAGCGCTCCAACGGCGGTACTACCGCTCCCACTGTTGCACACACATTACCATCTCTCTTTTTTGGGCATTATTCCGGTCATTCTTGATCTTTACCTTGACGTTTTCTATCCTTCGTGTTGTGTTTGCTTTTTGCGTATCATAGGTGGTGGTTCCAGGCGCTCTAACCCTCCTCGGGATGCCAGCTCCAAGCGTCCATCCTCAGATGTTCCCGAAGGTTCTAAAGCACCCAAGCGCAACTTCAAGAAGACCGTTCAGAAGCGTCGCTGAGTTTCAGCAGCGTCGCAAGGTCAATCCCTACGACAGCAATAGGGAACAGTTCCCTGGAGGTGATCTATTCTGGAACAAAGACCAGTTTCTTATCTTTGAAGATGTCATCAAAACAAAGAAGAATATGTATGTTCCTGTGTAGTGGACTGATTTCAATCATCTCAAGAAAGACCTTGCTTACTTTGGGGAGGCTCTATCTATAGTGGACCAGCTTCAGATTGAGGAGCTCATCACCTTTCACCAAGACTTTGATTATGAGGTAGTGGCACACTTCTTTGCTACTGTGCACTTTCACACTTATGATGACCCCACCATGACCTGGCTAACAAATGGGGAAGTGTTGTTTGCTAACTGGAAGGATTTCATGGATCTTTTGCATGTCCGAGATGAGGGACTTCACCACCCAGTTGGCTTGCACCCACATGCCAACCCTACTGTTCTTGCCAAGGAGAAGTTGTTGCCATACTATATTGTGAAGCATACCCCATCTGGTGAGGTCTCCTATGTTATGAACCATTTTCTGGATGTGAGGCACCGCATTTTCCGCAACACACTGTTTCCTAGAGTTGGCAACAAGGACCGGGTTAACTCTTACCTGGTAGATATGCTCCTCATGTGTCAGAAGGGGTGGTCTCACCCTTCTGAACCACTAGATGTCTCTCATGTTCTGTGGCACGAGTTGTACTCCGCGGTGTTCCACCGTAAGGTCCCAATCTATGGTCCTTACATGTTCTACTTCATCAAGATAACTTGGGCCAAGGCATTTCCAGGAGTTGAGCTTCCTGCTAACTGCATTCGCCATGAGCCCATCAAACTGCGTTAGAAGGACAAATGGGCCAATGCTTCCCTTCCCCGACAACGGCGCCAGAAAAGAGTTGTTTCCAGTTGCTCAACAATTAGCAATTGTCTTGCAATCGCCCACCAGCGTGTGGGATCGCGGCAGTTTTCGAGGGTAGAGTATTCAACCCAAATTTGTTGGTTCGACACGTTGGGAGTGAAAGGATATTCTCCAGTATTAGCAGTTGAGTCGTCGGCTCAACCACACCTGAAAGATTAGTATCTGCAAGCAGGGTATAAGCAGCAAAGTAGTATGATAGCAACGGTGCCAGAAACGATCTGTTGACAAGGCAGACTATTCCTAACTGTTGTATCAATGGCGCCAGAAAAGTATTGTAGCAGGTAGCAGCAGTGTAACGAGTAACAGCAGTGGCAAGGAACAGCAGTAGTGACAGCAGTAGCAAGTAGCAATAGTAGCAAGTAACAGCAACAGCAAGTAACAATAGCAGCAACAGTATTGGCAGCAGCAGCGGGACAAAGCAAGTAACAGTAGCAGCAACAGTAGTAACAGCAGCAGAGCAAAGCAAGTAACAACAGCAGTGGGACAAACTCGTAGGCAATGGATCGGTGATTGGTTGGATGGCATTCATCATGCAACAGTTATAACACGTAGAGATATGTGGCTAGCTCCCGTTTGTCAATGTGATGTAGGCATGCATTCCGTGTGTAGTCATACGTGCTTAGGGAAAAGAACTTGCATGACATCTATTGTCCATCC
The DNA here is from genome assembly GCF_904849725.1 of Hordeum vulgare subsp. vulgare. Classification (NCBI taxonomy): domain Eukaryota; kingdom Viridiplantae; phylum Streptophyta; class Magnoliopsida; order Poales; family Poaceae; genus Hordeum; species Hordeum vulgare. The sequence goes on from NC_058523.1 coordinate 370,135,709, forward strand.
CTCCCGTGGCATCGGGGTCCAAATGGATACTATAGGATATTAAGGTTCTCCTTTTAATAAAGAACCGGACCAACGCATTAGCACTTGGTGAACACATGAACTCCTCAAACTATGGTCATCACCCGGAGTGGTTCCGGTTATTGTCACTCCGGGGTTGCCGGATCATAACACATAGTAGGTAACTACAACTTGCAAGATCGGATCTAAAACACACATATATTGGTGACAACATAATAATTTCAGATCTGAAATCATGGCACTCGGGCCCTAGTGACAAGCATTAAGCATGGCAAAGTAGTAGCAACATCAATCTCAGAACATAGTGGATACTAGGGATCAATCCCCGTCAAAACTAACTCGATTACATGATAGATCTCATCCTACTCATCACCGCCCAGCGAGCCTACGAATAGATTACTCACGAACGATGAAGAGCTTCATGGAATTGGAGAGGGAAGAATGTTGATGATGACGATGGCGACGATCTCCTTAATCCGGAGCCCAAAACGGACTCCAGATCTGCCCTCCAGGGCAAGAACGGGATGTGGTGGCGCCTCTGGATCGTGAAACGCGATGAAATCTTCTCTCTTGATTTTTTTTCGGGACAAAAGGGAATAAATAGCGCTGGAATTGGGGGCGGCAGAGCCACGTGGGCCCCAGAAGCCCTGACGGCGCGGCTTGGGGGGTGGCTGCGGCCAATGGGCTTGTGGCCCACTGGTTCACCCCCTCTAGTGGATCTTTGCGCAGGTATTTTTCATATTTTCCAGAAATATTCTCCGTAAATTTTTAGGACGTTCCGAGAACTTTCATTTCTACATAAAAACAACACCATGGCAATTCTGCTAAAAACAGCGTCAGTCCGGGTTAGTTCCATTCAAATCATGCAAGTTAGAGTCCAAAACAAGGGCAAAAGAGTTTGGAAAAGTAGATACGATGGAGACGTATCAGCCAACACCTCCACTAAACCTGCTACCGCTAGGGATTCAGATGAGGATGTGGCTAGTGCTGAGGATGAGGCTGCTCCAAAGTCACATATGTCTTCCTCTGCTGAGCCGTCATCGGCCAAAAAGCTCACCGACAAGATGAAGACCTTGTTCTGCATGTAGGCCAAGGGATAGTACAAGACCCATGTCTCTCAGAAGGAGAGTCACCAGCATGACAAGATGAGCATGAGGAAGCTTGATCTACACATCTCTAGTGGATCTGAGCGCGAGATCACCCCGGAGGCTGAGTGGATGGAGAAGCACCAGCTGTAGTGGACTGCGTCTGAGGAGGAGACCAACAATGACTCACATGAGGAGTATGTTCAGGAGGAGACCCAAGACTGATGACTGCATTCTCTCCAGTTCGAGCTACCATCTATGTCATAGGTGTCCTCTCTGCCTTTTAGGTGTTCCGATGCCAAAGGGGGAGAGAGTGTAGGATTTGCTAGTTTTCTCGCTCTCGTGGTTATTTGGTTTGTTGAACTTTAGTTGCTTTCGATGTTTGCCTTTGCTTTATGGGTGAGACTATGAGACATCAGACTTTATCATATGGTGTGAGACATATGCTATATCTTCCCTATCCTTTCTCTCATTATTATCTATCTTATTAATAGTTTGTGAGTCATATTATCTTTTGCCTATATCATCATGCTCACATGCTATGTCTTGCTTCCATTTATATTTATCTACTCGTTTATGTAGCAAGGATGGCTTAGTCTATAAAATCTAGCGGGAGTATTTTCTCCTTCGTTGTGTGTTGGTATGTGATACTTCCATTTTGCATAATGTTTTCATGTTGATATTTATCGCTTCTTGGGCTGTTATTTCACTTCACGGTACAATACTTATGCGTTTTCTCTCTTATTTTGCAAGGTTTACATGATGAGGGAGAATGTCGGCAACTAGAATTCTGGCCTCAAAGAGGAGAAAAGTTGATATACCTATTCTGCGCAACTCCAAACGCCGTAAAAATCAACGAGGATTTTTTCCGGATTTATAAAAAATACTGGGCCGAAGAAGCGCCAGAGGGGCGCCAGCAGGTGGCCACAAGCCTGCTTGGCGCGGCCACCTCCCTAGCCGCGCCAAGGGGGCTTGTGGACAGCCTGGTGGCCCACTAGCCACCCTCTTCTGCTATATGAAGGGTTTCGTCTCGAAAAAAAATCAAGGAGGAGGTTTTTCGTGGATTTGCCACCGCCACGAGGCGGAACTTGAGCAGAACCAATCTAGAGCTCCGGCACGACGATCCTGCCGGGGAAACTTCCCTCCCAGAGGGGGAAATCGTCGCCATCGTCATCACCAACACTCCTCTCATCGGAGGGGACTCGTCACCATCAACATCTTCATCAGCACCATCTCATCTCCAAACCCTAGTTTATCACTTGTAACCAATCTCTGTCTCGCGACTCCGATTGGTACTTGTAAGGTTGCTAGTAGTGTTAATTACTCTTTGTAGTTGATTCTAGTTGGATTATTTGGTGGAAGAGTTTATGTTCAGATCCTTGATGCTACTCATTACCTCTCTGGTCATGAATATGATTATGCTTTGTGAGTAGTTACTTTTGTTCCTGAGGACATGGGATAAGTCATGCTAATAGTAGTCATGTGAATTTGGTATTCGTTTGATATTTTGATGTGTTGTATGTTGTTTTTCCTCTAGTGGTGTTATGTGAACGTAGACTACATAACACTTCACCATTATTTGGGCCTAGAGGAAGGCATTGGGATGTAGTAAGTAGATGATGGGTTGCTAGAGTGACAGAAGCTTAAACCCTAGTTTATGTGTTGCTTCGTAAGGGGCTGATTTGGATCCACTAGTTTAATGCTATGGTTAGACTTTGTCTTAATTCTTCTTTCGTAGTTGCGGATGCTTGCGAGAGGGGTTAATCATAAGTGGGATGCTTGTCCAAGTAAGGGAAGTACCGAAGCGCCGGTCCACCCACATATCAAACTATCAAAGTAACGAACGTGAATCATATGAACACGATGAAACTAGCATGACAGAAATTCCCGTGTGTCCTCGGGAGTGCTTTTCCTCCTATATGACTTTGTTCAGGCTTGTCCCTTGCTACAAAAGGGATTGAGCCACTTTGCTGCACCGTTGCTACTTTTGTTACTTGTTGCTTGCTACGAATCATCTCACCACACAATCACTTGTTACCAATAATTTCAGTGCATGCAAATATTTCCTTGCTGAAAACCACTTGTCAGATTCTTCTGCTCCTCGTTGGGTTCGACACTCTTACTTATCGAAAGGACTACGATTGATCCCCTATACTTGTGGGTCATCAGTATGCACACACCCAGGGGGAGCTAGTCTCTAGTTTGTAGATTTTGGAGTTTGCATGTGCCTTATCTATATCCTTATGTGCAAATATTGCATTGTCATCAATCCACCAAAAAGGGGGAGATTGTTACGGCATATTTATCCTAAGTCCCTATTTGGAATAACGTATTTTTGTAGAATACACCTGTAAAAATTACAGGGCTCCCCCGTCGGTTTCATTTTCCACTAGAAATCAGTGTTGACCAGTATAATACGGGTGTAAATCTGACACCTCCGTATTACAATACACTGAATCCAAACGCAACTTAAGTGGTTTTAGTGGTTGATGACAATACCTGTGCAGACTAATCATGTGAATTGAGCATTTCAGATAATTCATATCTACGCACAAGACGGTTTGATGCCCCTCGGAATCTCTCAAAGACGGTTACTTTCTACGTTTCTCTTTGGTGGTTTTGAGTCATAGGAAAGCCATACTATTAAGAGGGGGTCCGCGTCGGAAAGGTTTGGGTGGAATCATCTCGTAGACACTTAGTGCACCACCTTTCTTTTGGCTACAATGGAGCACCGTACCCATATTCATTGTCTATGCAAAAGGCTAGCGGTAGTACCGCTAGTGTCAGCGATAGTACCACTGGCACAACAGTAGTACCGCTATCAGAGCAGTAGTGATTTTTTACTACCTCTCCAAGAGCGGTACTACCGCCCTCAATGCGGTAGTAATTTTTTACTACCGCTCCGTCGGACTTTTTCGCATACTCCCTGTCACACCCTGTTTTTACTACCACTTCTCTGTATTGTGAAAATCTTAGCTTGTTAAAACTTTTTCAAAACCAATGTTGTGAGTGCCATGATTGTCATTGTATGCTTGTGTGTTGATCATGTGATGATAAAAACCCTATTTCACAATATTGATTTATTTCCAAAAACCTTTACTTGTTTCTGATCAAGGTAAAACCCTACTTTTAGTTGCACTACATGCCCTTGATGGCAAGAAGTGTTTCTACTCACAGTTGGTGATCTGATTTTTAATTATCTTTATATTCAAAAACTAAAAAATAATTATTTTTATAATTAAATTGTATGTCCATTTCTGAGGCCAGAATTGGTATTCCCACTTGGGAAAATACTTTTCTGCCTTAGAAAAATCTGATTAAATTTCGAGATGATTAGAAGGACATATATTTTCCATTAATAAGATTTTAAACCCCTATTTATATCATAATTAATTGAGTAAAACCCTGGAAGTCATTTCTGTCTATTTTGATCTTTTGAAATATTTCCAAAGGAAATATTCTCAATAAAATCCTAGAAAATTCCAGTAGTATCCCTAAGCCATATTTGGTATCCACATAAAGTTTCGCCTTGATCAAAGGTGATTAAGGACACCAAATAACCCTAAAACCCATTCTGTCCAGATTGAAGTTAGAGCAACTCTACATAGCAAAGTTTATCCAATGATGTTGAAACTTTGCAGGAGTGCCTAATACCTCAAATGAGGGTTCCAAACCAAAAAT